>NW_027257305.1:0-28354 GCF_029215685.1 Pituophis catenifer annectens
GGCATGGCAGGGAAAGGATACTGTAAAATCTCCATTCCCAACCCACTCCAGGGGAAGGTTACTGCAAAATCCCCATTTTCTCCCGATCAGCTGGGACTTGGGAGGCAGAGAATTGATGGGGGTGGGGCCAGTCAGAATTTTTACTACCGGTTCTCCGAACTACTTAAAATTTCCGCTACCGGTTCTCCAGAACTGGTCAGAACCTGCTGAAACCCACCTCTGCTGTAATGGCCAGAAAAAATAACCTTGAGGAACAGGGGGTAGAGCTGCAACCAAGACAATGATCCGACAAGAGAAATCTGAATGGGGCAGAAATGTAATTTGAAGAAGATTTAACCCTCCCTAGTTTTCTTAAAGATAAAGACAGGGAGGACTTTTAAGATTCTGTTGCCAATAGCTTCATGGAGCAGAAGCTTCTTTTCTTTTTGTTTCAAGAAATATCCAGTTACTGTATAGACATATATTATATTTTGACAGCTATCTGCTAGATTTCTATCTCAAAGAGGTGTCAACAAATTAGCACAGATCACACAACTGTCTTCACCGAAAACCACAAATATACAGATGTCAGAAAGGAATCTTTAATGTGCAACTTATCTAGCATTTACCACAGTGTAATAAAAAAATGTAGGAGGTGGGGAAAAAATCCTGAACGGTAGAATTAATTGTAAACTGGGATCCTCATGGAATGCTATGATGGAGCCATTACCTCCCAGTTAACCTTGCTATTTACAACTTTGGGGTGTTGAAGTGATTAAGGCACCCTAGTGACGGCAGAGTTGGCAATTCATTTTATGAATAGCCTAACTCGTTTATTAAGATCCCTCCAGGAGTTCAGTATCCAATATCTCTGCAAAGATCAACTTTTCATAACATCATATCTCTTTGCATCTAGTCTTAGGATCTATTCATTTCTTCATGTCTAGAAGGACCCCTGACTTCCTTAGGAATAAGTTCCAGTGTTCTACTGTGAAATATTTTTGATGTGACTCCCGCTCCCTCCCCATGATGAATTCTCATTTTTCTCCTCCTTTTGATAACAAACAAATAAATAAATAAATTGGGAGGTCCATTTTTATTCCTTGAAAACTGTTATTTGATCTCTCTCTCTCTTTCTCTCTTTCAGAGAATCTTATAAGGAGCCATCAGATCATTTCCCATGCTATTCTATAATATCTAATATGAGTTTGCCAGGTTAGTCTCATGAAAATCTGATAAAAAGATGGATCATGAATTTTTGAAACACTGGAGGAGGAAGAGGAGGAGGAGGAGGAAATTGTTCATCAAATGGTTAGGATGCATCAACCTAACCAGTGATGCCACATCAGGTTGAATGAATCAGAGATGCCACATACTGTTTGCTTTGCATTAGCAAAAGCCTTGTGTTAGCGGGGTCCTAAAATTAAGATAAAACTGTTTTGAATAAAACGTTTTATTCTGAATTTATATGTGTTGCATGGCAATGACATGGAATGGCACACAAAATACAAAAGTAAAGATTCAAACTTCATGATTATTATGCCACATGCAAGCGATCCTTGAAGTTGATTTTGTCTAATATTGAAATTATTTGTTATTAACCATTGAGGAGAATTCTATGGATCATGTGGTAGACCTGAAGTAGCAAAACTTAAAATGTAAACGCATGAAACAATAGTTATCTCCAATCCCTGCAGGCATATCTTTGAAAATTCTGCATAATATATTTGAAGTTGCTTATTTCTTTGAAGACGGCATTCTCTTTCAACCTTCTTCAGATGATTATGGGTTTATTTACACATGTATGCACATCACCACTTGATGTCATCCTTGGATCATCCAACACCGAAAGACTATAGGATGTGAGAAATGAAATTATTTATCTTATTTGGGTGATATGAAAACTCTTTATGGTTTATGATCTATGATATCTGTTCCATTATACTATATGCAGACTATATTTTAACTGATCTTATGTGAACAAGGGAATATTGACCAAGTTAGTCATTCATTACATATATGTGAAGGAGGTGTAAGTATTCATCAAAATTCAAAATTCACTTCAGCCCAAAATCTACATATTCAAGTCAGCTTTCCTTAAGTATTTATGTTAAATAGCTATATGAAAAAAAAAGTCCTCTAATCATAATCAAATCATCCTCAAATTTTGAGAAGGCAATTTGGATTTTTCTCTCTGATATCTATATTTAGTGAAAACTTCCTTTCTCCTCAGGCAGTTTGTAAATAATTTTGCTCTGCAACTTATTAAGGTATTCCTTAATAGAAGAGAAGGTATTTAAGAAGGTATTTTAAGAAGTAAAATATTCTGTAATTTAAGAAGTAAAAAATTCTGTAATTTAAAAAGGTATTCTTAAAAGTTCAGATTGATGAATGGCATCATTTAATTCTTCCATTCAACATTAGTTCTAAAATAAGTTTCTGAATTTGTCTTTCATTTTTTAAAAAAAGCTGGCTTAATTCTATCTGTAGACTGGTCTTATAAGGAAGCAAATATGATCATTTTAAGCACCTTAATACTCTCATAGGAAACCGAAGAAGTTCTGGTAGAAGAACTGAAGAGCAGATCAGGAAATAAAAATCCAACCTGTGCCAGACAGATGATGCGTTTGTCTTAGATTTGCAGTTTAGATATACTACCCGAATTCCAACCTGAACTTGAACACCCAAGTTTTGGCCAAAGCAGTAGTGTTGTAGAACTTTCTGAAGTTCTACAGCAGGGGTGTCAAACTCGATTTCATTGAGGACTGCATCAGGATTTTGTTTGACCTTGGGGGGCCAGGTTGGGCGTGGCCAGGGTAGGTGTGGCTGATTCGACATAACTCATGTTGGGGCACCTGTGGTGGTCTGAGTGCTCTGCCAGCGAAAATGGGCTCCTGAGCTCTGTTTTCAGCTGGGACGGAATCCTACAACCCTCTGCCAGCGAAAACGGAGCTCGGGAGAGCCACATGCAACCCTCCTGAGCTCCGTTTTCACAGGCAGAGGCACTGTGGGCCAGCCCTTTGCTTCATTCTAGGTTGGCCCCGTGGGCCAGATCTAAGAACCCCATGGTCTGGATCCAGCCCCCGGGCCTTGAGTTTGACACCCCTATTCTACAGTGGTGAAGTTCTGAAGTTCTACAGTGATCAAATTCTATAGTTGTATAGTGAAGATTCAGTCAAAGAACCCCATCAAAGCTGCTTGAGGAAACAAGGAGTCCCTTATTTTGTAGAGCAAGGAGAGTTAGCAAATTACTCCAGTTTCCTCTGTTTTCAGACACTCCTCGGCATCCTCACAATATGTGGCACTTAAGAGTTGAAGTTGAGACTTTGAAGTAAGGGGAAGTGCCTTTTCTGGAGCAAATCACAATGCTTCTTTGCCTCAACAACAACAACAAAAATCATGCAGACTTTCTGCATTTCCCACTGCCGGGAGTTTGATCCTTAACCAGCTCAAGGTTGGCTTAGTCGTTGATTGTTGGGGATGATATGCTGACTCTGTAAACTGCTTAGAGAGGGCTCTAAAGCACCGTGAAGAGGTTTATAAGTCTAAGTGGTATTGCTATCAACAGCTGCTTAGCTTACCAATGGAAATTCTGGGCTTGGTTGCGGTTGTACCAGTGGTGGTATTCAGCTGGTTCTATCTGGTTCGGGCAAACCGGTAGCAGTGGCTGCGGGAGGCTCCGCCCACCCACCTGGATATCATCACATCCTGTTTTTGACACTCTGCACATGCGGAAGGCCCTGCGCATGTGTACACTCGCATTTGTGAACCGGTAGCGAAGGTAAGTGAATATCACCTCTGGGTTGTACCTGTTGTCAGGTTTCAATATCGTCACAAATAAAATAAATTGCATTTCCAAACAGATAGTCTTTGAAGAAATCTTTCATTTTATTAAGCACAACAATCTGCCCCCGATCATGGCGTAGCCAACTCTGACTTCCTGACCCCAAACCCTCCCTTTCCGTTCCCCAAATCTCTGCGTCTCATTGGCCTTCTTCCAATCACTCTCCCCATATCTACTACCTAAGCTCCCAGGAATGTCCCCCTCCCTCTCATCTCCTAGGGGATATTATCTTCAAGGAAAATAAGTAGGTGAAATGTCAAGCATCCTCTTGCCAGCTGCCCCCTCTTCTCCTTCTTATGTCAGCACTAGAGTAAATGCAGGTTGAAGTGCTGACATCTGTACTGTATAGTCTCACAACAAGATCAGCTCCTTCCCACTGATATCAGAACTGGCTGCAATGTCAAAGGCCTTTAGTTTTCTTTCGGAAGCATTGGAGTATAAAGATCTGCTGAAATTTTAAAAGTGATCGATCAGCTGTATAATGGAAGGGAGAAGTATGCATAAACCCTTCTCCACCACCACACCTCAAACTACAGTACAATGAATTAGAAGCCCAGCTCTTTTTGATGCAAACTGTAGATTACCTTTATGAAAAACATTTATTTTTCTGAGTCTGAAAAACTTCAGTATGCACTTCACATTCAGAAACCAGGGAGACACCTACAGTAGAAGTTAAAGGATAGCATTTTTTCTTATGCCCCATATATCCATATTCCTCCCTTCTGTGTACAGTAAATGGTATGTTTTCACATACAGCTTATTATCAATGTTCATTAATCTCCATGCAAATCTTTAATGAAAGCAATTTATTTGTTGCGCTGGAATATTCCACATAGGAGGAGGTGATACCATCTATTTATTATTACCTAGAAATGAAATTGCTTCCTTTTGAGCTCTTCGTTGTTCTTGATCTATCACATACATACCTGCCCAAATTAAACCACAAACTGTGACTTTGCCTTTATTCAAGTTTAATTACTGTGATAAATCTTTGGAATTTCTTTCTCTCTTGCTGCTTTGCACAGAGCTACCAAAGATGAGTTAACGTAGTAGATTCGTGACAAAAGCTGATCCTGCACTTATAAACGGAATGGCTTTGTGGCTATCACAGAATGCCTCCCTCTCCCCATTTGCTATTCTAGTTCAAATGATAGTGTTAGGTTCAGCTTGTAGCTTACTCCTAACTTGTTGGTCAGGCAATATATCTGTTTCTTTAAGAAACAACTGAGTCACGTAATCAGGGTTTGCTGAACCCTGTAATTAGGCTACAGTGCATAAATAAGCAGCGCAGAGAAGCGTTTTTTGTTCCTGATTGTTCCTGTTCCTGTTGCTTCCTGCGTCTTTCTGCTGATTGGTGTTAGACGGGATTGTTATATGGTACTGTATACCGAGAGTTACTAAAGTCTGTTTGCTTTGGTAAGGGAAGATACTTACTGGACTGATATTATTGTTTATGACCTTGGACTGTTTTACCTACACCGAGACTGCTTATTATCTTGTATATAAAGTATTTTTCTCACACGAGCCGCACGTTTATCTCCTTCCCTGTGTGTTTCTGCTCTGCTCGTTGCACAAGCAACAAATACTTTTTACACACACCCTAACAGATAGTAAACAGAGAATCCGTAAATCTAGGGGGGGGGCACATTTCTTTCAGCTAGAAAAAGATTGAAAATGGGAAAAAACAAAATACTATCAACCTCATGAGTTTTGGTAACCCTAAGGGTGTAGGATAAATATTTTAACAAGAATGAACGCAATCCTAGATGCCACATTTTTATGTAATGTGGTTGAAAGAGCTGAATATATTCAACCTGCAGAGATAAGGTATAAATGGACACCATATAACAGTGATGGCGAACCTATGGCACGCGTGCCTGGGGTGGCATGCAGCTGCCTCTCTGCGGCCACGTGAGCAATCGCCCCAGCTCAGCTCCGCCGCGCATGCGCACATGCCTCCCACCAGCCAGCTGGTCTTCGGGTCTCTGCCATGCATGCGTGGGGGGCAGGCTGCATGCGGGGGGGCTGCACACACATGCATAGTGGGTGTATGCAGGGGGCAGGGGGCATGTGGGGGGCCCATGTGGTATGCATGGGGGGTGCACATGCATTGTATTTTGGGGGTTCGCACACACGCTTTGGGCACTTGGTCTGGAAAAGCCATCACTGCCATATAACATTAAGAAGGTTTTGACAGTGGAAAAAGCTGCTTTGAAAGCCAGGGAGCATTCATGTGCTAGAGGTATTTAGGTCACATTTCCCAAGTCTGGTTTCTCTGCCTCTCTAAATATCTGCCTCTCTACAGTAAAGTTTTACCATTTCTCATGCAGATATCTCATGAAACATCAAAAATTAAGCTTTCTGGAAACTGCTGAATGAAAAGTCCATAGCCATATACAGTAATTAGCCTTTCATTTGTGGAATAAAATTTTTCTCCTTGTCTCCTCTCCCTCTCAATATGTTCTAGGTGTCCCTTCCTGAATCATTAGGGCAGTGGTTAAGGGGAAAGGATTTGCAGAAGCAAGATAAATTACCAGTCTTCTGACAGAACTTGTTCTGATGGATAGAACAGAACAGAATTCTTTATTAGCCAAATGTGATTGGACACACAAGGGATTTGTCTCTGGTGCATATGCTCTCAGTGTACATACAAACAGAGTGATAGGTCATAGACTATAAATCATAAGATACAATCATAAATCATAAGATACAAACAACAATTGATATATCATGATATATCAATAGGAGAAGGTAGTAGGAAAGATGAGAGGTGAGAAAGATGAGAAGATGACAAGGATAATAGCAATATAGCCTACTACATGGACAAATATGCCCTATGATGGTGTCCTGAGGAGATAAGTTTAAATAGATTATGTCCTCTCCAGGGGGAAAATAATACTGTGTGTGTTTTTAATATTGTTTTTTTCCCTTGAGCTTGTTTGGAGGTTCTAGCAGGGGAGCGCAGCTATCGTATACCCTTGACCGAAGATCAGTACACTCCTTCTGTCTGGGATAGTTGTCCTCTTCCACTGAGCGTACAGCTTTGGGAGGGACACACATGGAGCGGTGAGAGAGGAAGGGGACACCCGTCTAGCCAGCCAGATCAGCCGAATCAACCCTGGTGATCAATGGGGTGACAGATGTCGCAGCCAAATCACCCTCATATCCTGCTGGAAATGTAAAAAAGCACAAGGTACCTTTTTTCATGTATGGTGGCTTTGCCCAGGAATAAAAAACTACTGGATTAAAATACAAAAATGGTTAAATGAAATTACACATTGCCAAATAGAATTGAAGCCTGAACTGTTTCTTCTGGGGATCATTAAGGGAAAATATCCTAAAAAGATTAAATATTTGATCATTCATATTATTACAGTGGCAAGAATTGTACTCGCACAAGCCTGGAAAATGTCCAACACATCGACAAATTGTGTAATAATCCGGAAAATTTTTGAGTGTGCAGAAATGGACAAACTTACTATAGAATTAAATAACAAGGAAGACTTGGAATATTACTCAACCTGGGAAAACTGGTATTCTAATGGATAGAAAATAAAAATAGGAAATATAAATATATAGATCAAAATAAGACATAAATTGTGTTTACATGTATTTGATCAAGAAGGAATATCTGAGAATATATGAATAGAGTTAAGATTTGTGTACTGTTGGAATGACGTTGAATTGCCCAACTATCATGGACATATTTTTGTTACAGATGTATTTGTATTAGTATTTTAATATTTTAAATTTTAATAAAGGTTTTTTGAAAATAAAAAAAAAATTAATATCGTTCCCCCCCCCCCCAGTGGTATATAAATAGTTGTATGTTGCCATTGATAATAGCAAAGGATCTCACATTTGTATAGTAAGCTGGACTTGAGCCACTCTTTTGTCCTTCAACAAATGGCTGAATATGAAAACAAAGCTGCCCTCACTGAAGATTATTCTGCAGAGCACACAGAGTAGTTAACCAGATCAGCAAAAGACTAAATGGCAGCACTCAGATAAATATACTGTGCTTGATTAATATTAACCTTCACACCTTGTCGGGTGTGTGCTTGTGTTAGTGTGCTGTATGCTGTCAGCCAGCCAGCCAGCCAGCCAGCTGGGTTAGCTTAATATGTAATAATTCAGTAAGCAAGTTAAATATGCTGTGGGCAGTGTAAGATACGAGAAAGCTGGACATTCAGTGTCTCAAGTGCCCTTCAATTACAGAACACTTCCAATTAATGAAAAGCTGGGCCCTAAAACTTGAAATATTTTTTGGGGAAACTTTTTTCTGAGTGGAGAGGTGTGTGAGACAATTAAAATAATTGGGAACACAGGTAGGAAAGTCAGACAACCCAATTTATCAAAAGTTAATCAGCTGCCTAATGATGCCAATATTTCTGTTTAGCCATGTGTTAGACTAATAAATCACTATCAGCCTCACTCTTATCCACTTATTATTCATACAGTTCCTTGCCGAGCAAAATCTGACTTTCTCACCTGATCTTACATATATATAAAACGCAGCTGAGTCTCTGTTATCCTATATATCATGGGGTGCTACTGGGAAACCAGCAACCTGCTCCCATTTATCTTCCTCTTGTCAAATAATTGTTATTTAGTGATAATGCATAGCCATCTGTTGTCTTATTTGGAGTCCAAGGCTGCATCCCCTGATTACATTTCCTCTTCAAACTCTCAGCTACAGCAGCTAATATTTGATGTTCACTTTCTAGGAATACACTTTCAGCAAAAGAGAGGACGCATCACCACTGCTTCCTTTTAATTTACTTACTTTTTACACATAGTATCCTGAGATATCTTAACTAATCAATAGTAGTATGGAATTTGTCTCTTCACGGGCAGCCTGATAAATTTTCACAACTCTATTCAGTTTAATGATAGGTAAAGGTAAAAGTTCCCCTTGCACATATGTGCTAGTCATTCCTGACTCTAGGGGGCGGTGCTCATCTCCGTTTCAAAGCCGAGGAGCCAGCACTATCCGAAGACGCCTCTGTGGTCATGTGGCCGGCATGACTAAATGCCAAAGGCGCACGGAGCGCTGTTACCTTCCCACCAAAGGTGGTCCCTATTTTTCTACTTGCATTTTTTACGTACTTTCGAACTGCTAGGTTGGCAGAAGCTGGGACAAGTAACAGGAGCTGACCCCATTACATGGCACTAGGGATTCGAACCACTGAACTGCCAACCTTTCGATCAACAAGCTCAGCATCTTAGCCCTGAGCCATCGCGTCCCCTAAGTTTAATGATACAGTGCTATAATCAAACAGTCTAGAACCAGTTGTACATTCACAAATATGGGATGTCAATTTGCTAGATATGCCACGTAAAGGTGGAGTCCCAAGGGTTGATAGCCAGGAATCTTGAATAGGAAACAGTGTGTCAGAGTTCCGACACAGTGTTACTAATACCTGTAAGATATTGAGGGAAGAAGGAATGGCCTTGACGGACAGGCGGAAGTACTGCTACCAAGGAGATGGTTAGATAAAAGGGCCCAGAATCCAGGATAAGAATATAATGTTTGTCTTAGACAAGCCCAATTCTAGTTCACATGTAGATAAAAGGACACAGAAAGAAAGCACATTCAGGCTTAACAAGATTATGTTACTACAGTTTTACAATAAGAGTAGTACTGACACAGTATTGGTTCCCTGGTCTGAAACATTTTGAAGGGCTGACACAAGGTGAAGGAATTCAAACGATTTTCAAGGCTGAAAGTTCTGCTAGAGCAGGGGTGTCAAACTCACAGCCCATGGACCAGATGCGTCATGTGCTGGCCCTGCCCCCGCCCGGTTTAGTGAAGGAGAAAAAAGTCCCGATACGTCTCACGTGATGCCACCGTGACGACGCAAGTTTGACACCCCTATGCTAGACGGTCAACATCAGCAAGATGGTAGATGGAGCATCAGATATCAGTACAACATGGATATTCATAAGGGATGGGCCTTATATTGCAGAGTGGTGCAGTAGCCTAGAGGTGGAGCTCTCACCTCACAATCAGGAGGCTGTGAGTTCGATCCTAGGTAGAGGCTGATATTTCTCTCTCTGGGCACAATGAGAATATATCTGCTGAAAATAATTCTGCATTGGTGACAGGAAGGGCATTCAGCCAGTAAACACTCAGCTCCATTCAGTTGCCTAGACTCCACCCTGCAAGGGATTATGGGGTCATTAAATGAAAATGATGATGATGGGGTTTATATTGCAACCACCATCTTGCTCATTTTGCCTCTTCACATGGGCTTTCTGCTGAAACTCCCCAATTACAAAAATGTGCATTCAATCATCTGGTCTTTACTGAGGCATTGGCTTTAATTGCAATTACAAATGATAATCAACTTAGTGAGGTAAGATATTTGTGTTCCCACCTAGAGTCATCAAAATAATTGGTATGCTTATTTGCAAGAAAATTCTAGAAGTGGTGGGATATCTGCCAAAATCCTCATGCAGTAGTGTAAGAACTTTGCTAACCTCGAAAGTGATTAGTTTGCTAATGAGCAGCTCAGAAATTAATATTCACAATGCTTGGAGATCTGAGGGTAGAAATAGACAAACTATCAGCACTGGAAGATCCATAATTATCATATTGATGAGAGTAACCCACATTGTCCAAAGGGAAAAAAATGGGGACAACTGAAATAAGACACATATTGAAGAATGGTGAAGCAGCTGTGGGATGATGGAAGTATGCACAGTCCTTCAGTTTTTAACTGGAAAATTCATATAAATTCATAGCAATGCAACCTTCACACCTATTCAGTTGTCATCACAGATTCATTTTCTCCAAGTTGAACTTTTTTCCATTTTTTTCCCTAGTTAAAGCTTAATAATCTCCATTTCACTAGACTGGAGTCAGTTATAAAGATACTATCAGGAATGAGGAATGGGTTGGAATTAATAAGCTGATATCTATAATAATAATAATAATAATAATAATAATAATAATAATAATAATAATAATAATAATAATAATAATAATAATAATTATTATTATTATTATTATTATTATTATTATTATTATTATTATTATTTTATTTCTATACCGCCCTTCTCCCGAAGGACTCAGGGCAGTGTACAGCCAATTTAAAAACACAGGACACAACAATGATTAAAAATTAAAATAATTAAATAAATTTGGCCGATTTAAAACCCCAAAAATTAAAATACCCCAATTTAAAATTATTATATTGATAGCCCTGCCTGGCGGAACAACAGGGTCTTCAGTGCGCAGCGAAACACCCGGAGGTCGGAGATCTTACGTATTTCCAGGGGCAGTTCATTCCACAGGGCTGGGGCTCCCACAGAGAAGGCCCTCCCCCTGGGTGTCGCCAGCCGACATAACTTGGCTGATGGCACCCTGGGGAGACCCTCTCTGTGGGAACGGACTGGTCGGTGGGAGGCTATTGGTGGCAGAAGACGGTCTTGAAAGTACCCGGGTCCTATGCCATGGAGCGCTTTAAAGGTGGTAACCAACACCTTGAATCGCACCTGGAAGACCACTGGGAGCCAGTGCAGCTCGCGCAGGAGGGGTGTCACACGGGCACAACGAGTTGCGCCCATAACTACCCGCGCGGCCGCATTCTGGACCAGTTGGAGCCTCTGGGTGCTCTTCAAGGGGAGCCCCATGTAGAGAGCATTACAATATGTACAATTATGTTGGAATGTACGTATATTTTAGTGAAGGAAAAGTTCCTTCGTATAAATCTCCCTCTAGAGGATTACTCTCTCTTTCTCTGTGTGTGTTTGTGTGGAGAGAGAGAAAGAGATCTTATATTATCCTATTTACTCCATATTGTCAGAATTTTCAGAATTGGCATCACTCACTGATTATTATTTTTTTAAATCAGGATTAAACCTGAAAGTTTTTCATGTGAATGCTATCTAGATATTGATAAATCAGGTTTCTTTTATATCATTTCTTCTATAAATGCATTAATTAGCAAATTAAAACACATAATTTCATATGCAAGTTTTTCTAACATATTTATATTGTACACAATTTTCTCAAATATATGCATTTTATATGCATTTTTTTCCTTTCATTAGGTACTTAGATCTCTTTTCTGGGCCATAAGAGACCAAATGTCCAAACGTTGGTGTCTTTTTAATTTTTTTGTATCATTATACATAAATTCCTTTGAGTCCTATACAGATCCCTGTGGAACTTTCAACATTTATGTCAATTCCTAGCTCAATATGACAAGTCAGTAGACAAGGGAAATGGAAACATTTTCTAAAATACGTGGAATGAAAACTACTCTCTCTCTCCCTCTCTCTCTCTCTCTCTCTCTCTCTCTCTCTCTCTCTCTCTCTATATATATATATATATATATATATATATATATATATATATATATATATATATATATATATATATATATCTCATAAGGCTGGAATGAGGAATCTATCATGGCACCAGCACCCTTATTTTATTTAATCCAAAGAAGAACATTCTATCCATATGCATGTGACACCTTGTGCCTGCTTAGAATAATTCTATCATTTATTATGACAGACAAGCAATGCCCTCAAACTCAGCTCAACGTCTGGCGACCATCTGAGTACATCCATGTAGTTCATCACACATCATTTGCCATTGTCTTCTAGGATATTTTTAACCCTCTAATTTAGTCAACGATCTTGAAATTCATGGGTAGAAACCCATCAATGCAGTAACCAAATTTAATCCTCCTTACTGTTTAACCTAGACAAGGTCAACTCAAGGATGAGATGTATCTTCTTAATGGTCCACTGACTTATATTGTCTACAGTGGAAGTGTAGAAGAACCCAGAGATGATTTTTGAGAAAATAAACAGTAGCTGCTGATAAAAACACTATGAAACTTTCAAGATTTTGCTACTAATCCTATATTGATAAAGTAGAGTTCTAGCATTACTTCTGGTATTTGTCTCCAGACCTGATGTACCACAAAGAATTGGCATTAATGAAAATCTCACAGTATTTCCCTTTCCTTTTCCTTCTTATGCCAAAGAGAGCCAAGTAGGACAATCTTTAGTTTCTTTCTCACATTTTCTTGTTTTTTCCTCAGTTGATGCTTTACTAATTAAACTAACAGAAAGGTGAAGTGCAAAGTAACAAAAAAAGAGTTTTAAAAAAGGACAAATCCAATCAAAGTGGGAAGAACTTAAAAAGTGACAAAAATAAAAAAAAAGAAATTTGATTCCTGACTTTATTCAGTACAAATACAAATATATAATAAAATAATCTCTAAATTCAAACAAAAACATCATATAAACAATATGCAAATGTAACAATCCAAAAGTCTCCAAATCTATACAGCAAAATAATCTCTTATTTGTAGCATAAACCTTAATAATGTACAATAAACACATGCACACACAAATATGTATATATTATGCACAATATTTTCCATAATCATAACAAATCTGATTATCAAACATTTTACTAATTTAAGATCATCTCTATGCTCCTCTAAGGGAAACCTGAGGCAAAATTTCACATTGATGCATTATTCCCAACATTAAAGTATATTTTAATAGAACTTTTCAACATTTTCCATCTAAGACTTTGAGACTTAGAAGAACCTTTTCTTTTGAGTCCTAAACAAATCCCTGTGGAACTTTCAATTTTTATGTCAATTCCTAACACTGTAGTTCAGTATGACAAGTCAGTAGACAAGGGAAATGGAAACATTTTCTAAAAGATGTTACCACATGCTGGATTATTCTAAATGATTCTATATGTTAAAATAAATATATACTGTACATCAAAAAGCTGAGAATTTTCTTGACTCACTATATAGGGAAAGGGAGAGAAAGATGTTACGCTATAAAGTACCAACTTTTTTTTTTTTTAAATTTGATTTATATGCCGCCCTTCTCCGGAGACTCAGGGCGGCTTACAATGCGTTAAGCAATAGCCTTCATTCTTTTGTATATTTATACAAAGTCAGTTTATTGCCCCCACAACTGGGTCCTCAATTTACCTACCTTAGAAAGGATGGAAGGCTGAGTCAACCTTGAGCCTTGGCGAGATTCGAACCTGCAGTAATTGCAGGCATCTGGTCTTAATAACCAGCTTAATAACAGGGTGCCTTAGACCACTGTACTACCAAGGCTCTTACTTCTCTAGCAGCATTTTTATTAGAAGAGCTTTATACAGTAAGAACTAACAAAAACCGTTTGCTTCTGGCTAACATTTCTTCTCATAGACAAGACAACCCTCTTCTCTTGTGGCATTTTGAGAAAGTTCCCATAATATCCTCAGTGCAAATGTGCTCAATGGCCCAGAGAGGTTGTCAACTCCTGACATCTGTTCGTAAATGACTGTGTCAGGGTTCTGACGGATGCCCTAATGGAGCCAAGCTTCAAAAGAAATCCAGTTATTTATTAGGAGCAACATGTCGGCACGTACCCAAGTGAAGCCAGCTCTGCCCCACAAATTGCCCCCCAATTTATGGCCCAATTATGACCCTGTTTCCCTCCTCCTCCCAGGGTGTGTCATAAATCACATTCTCCAACGGAGCACTTTTGCGGGCTGTAGAGATCACGCCCCTCCAGCTGTTGCCGGTAACAGCCTTGAAAAAGGTATGTGTGGAATGTGCTTCTGGTTGTGGCTGCCATGCTGCTTCATCAGTTTTCCCCCTTCTGCCTATGGCAACTTGAGAGCAGGTCAGGGATGCTTTGCGAGTTGACAGACTGTGGGTAATTTCTAGTTTTATTTGTTTCCCTCAGTCATAGTTGCTTGTGGGATATTTGTGGGAATGTAAACAACTCCAGGCTGATTCCTATTTTTTTGTCTCCAACCCCAAGCTCTGTCTATCCTTCTCCTATAGAAACAACACTGTGGCTTTTTTATAGATAATCCCAAAGGAAGTGGCCTTTGGCAATTCCAATATCAGCCAATACATCTAGATCAGAGCAAGCCCGCACACCATTCAGTTCAGCTATCAGAAAATAAAGCATGATGTTTATTTATCAAAAACCAGCAAATGGAAGCTACAGCTGGTACATAAAGCAGCTACCCAAACAGGCCTTAAAGTGGCCCATGTAACAAGCCTGTTGCATAAGCTGCACTGTTTGTGAGTTTGCTTCAGGCTCCAATTCAAAGCGTTGGTTATGACCTTTAATGCCCTTTATGGCATGGGTCTAGTTTACCTGAGAAACCATCTCAGCCCAATGGATTTGGCCCATTCCACTCAAACTGGCAGAAGGCCATGGCCTCTGTTGGTCAAGGATTTCTGGTCAGCGGGGTTCAGGAGAAGAGCTTTTTGCCATGATTCCTGCCCTCTGGAATATCATGACCCTTAAGTTCAGATCCGCCCCACCTTCTTGGCCTTCAAAAAGGGCCTTAAAATCTGGCTCTACCAACTGGTGTTTCATACTGGAGGTAGTTAATGGATTAAGAGCGGATTGTCCTTGCATATTGGTTCCTTCCTTAGCTATTTTAATGTTAATATTTATTGTTTAAATTGTTTTATTTTGTGGTTTTTATCTTGTTATCTGCACGGAGTATAAGATGCACCCAAATTTTCAGCCCCTTTTAGGGGGAAAAAATGTGCATCTTATACTCCGAAAAATATGGTAAGTCCAAGATGGCAGCCTTGATGGTATGAAAGCTCCGTCTATCTTTTTATGTATGATTCATGAGAAGTTGAGGCATTAGTTCCGTCCTCTGCAACAACATCTATATAGGACATGGTAGAAGGTTACTGTATCTGAACAAATTTCAACTGAGCTACATCCAACAACAAAATAACCACTATCATAATTTGATCATGAAAGAAGACCATGATCAAACTCATATCTGAATGAGAAAAAATGAATAATTTCACATGGGCTTCAACAACATCCCTCTCAGCACTGACATTTAGCAGAGCTCTGAGACCGGGGCGGGGTGGGAGAAAGTCCTTGGACGACTCTTATTCTACTGTCTGCTACTGCTGTTTCTATTCACTGAGCAAAATGGATTAGTTTAACCTTATTTCAAAAATGCTAACTCCGGTTCAGAAGCTTTTACGAGACACAGACTTTAATTATTCTTTTGATAGCTCAGGTATCAAAGCGTTTACTGATCCACTATCAAGATCACGGCTGAAAATTATGAGCCCACAGAGTTGCTATCAATTTAACATTCAGCCAACCTTACCTGGTGAGTGAAGTGGAGGAGAGCATATTAGTACCACACCTTGACCTTCTCTCACCGAGACAGCACTTCTTGTTCGTCCGCTGAAATTCCCCAGATCTGTTAACATAAGAATGCAATTTTGATTCGCAAGGAAAACATTTTCAATATTAGTGTCCATACAGAGTTATTTTCCTTTCTTTCTTATGCTAAAAAACCATAGCTTTTTTTATGCCTCAAAAACACAAAAGAGAACAAAACATCCATTTCAATGTATTCTGGATAATTACAACTAGTAAATAGAGATATTCCATGTGGCATTTTTATTATTTCTTAGAGGATGCAGAAATGTGTTAGCCAAAAGGCATTGGGCGATATGCCGGTTATAACAGGTATCTAATAGCTCTTTTACAATTTCTCACTTATTGATTTCTTCCCTAATAAAAAGCCATTCTGTGTACAGTTGAAAGAGATACAAAGGGAGGTGAGGAAGCTGTGCATCTTACCTGTATCCTGGATAAAGCTCTTGAGTGTTATAAAAAGGATACTGCAACTTAACTAATAAACCATACAAATGTTTGCAATATTGGCTCTATTGGTCTGTAGAGATTCTCAGTCATCCAGGTCATGGTTGTCCCCAAAGTGCTTTTTCAGGAGGTAACTGGACTTTACTTGTTTTTTTCTTTGAAGACGTTTCACTTCTCATCCAAGAAGCTTCTTCAGCTCTGACAGGATAGTGGGGAATGGAAGGATTTATATTCCTTGCAAGCAGCTGGTCATTTGCATCCTTCTAGAGCAGGGGAGTCAAAGGGCCTGGTGGCTCAGCAGACTGATAGCATTGTGATTAACACCAGCTGTCTGCAATTACTGTAAGTTCGAACCTCACCAGGCTCAAGGTTGACTCAGCTTTCCATCCTTTCTAAGGTAGGTAAATTGAGGACCCAGTTTGTGGGGGCAATAAGCTGACTTTGTATAAATATACAAAAGTATGAAGGCTATTGCTTAACGCATTGTAAACCTCCCTGAGTCTCCGGAGAAGGGCGGCATATAAATCAAATTAAAAAAAAAACCTCACATCATCACAGCAGCATCACGTGATGTATCGTGACTTTTTCCCCCTTCGCTAAACAGGGTGTGGGTGTGGCCAGTGCATGAAGCATCTGGCCCGTGGGCTGCGAGTTTGACACCCCTGTTTTAGAGGGTTGTTCTTGGATGAGAAGTGAAACGTCCTCAAAGAAAAAAAAACAAGGAAGTCCAGTTGCCTCCTGAAAAAGGAGCTTTGGGATTGGCTCTATTGGAAAATCTGTGCCATGGGTTCCTGTTGAGAAGATATTATGATTCATGGTGTTCACTTTAGACTATAAAGCTCTGAACATTATTTTTTAAAAAATATTTAAAAATATTTTAAAAGTCTGAATTCCCTAATTCTGTCAAATTCTTGTTATGGGGAGATCTTGCTTATGATCCCAGCTATGGATATGTCTCGCTCAGTGGTGAAATGTAAAATTTGCTACTACCGGTTCTGTGGGCATGGCTTGGTGGTGGGAGTAATGTGACTGGGTGGGCATGGCCAACTTTTTTTTTTTTTTTACTTTTAAAAGCATTTTTTCTACAACCTCTTTGGCCAAAGTGATTGTAAAAAAAAAGCTTTTAAAAGGTTCTGACGATCCCAGATGAGTTGACTGATTGTCAGAGGCTTTTGTTTTCTTTTAAAAGCTTTTTTTTTTTTTTTTGCTTTTAAAAGAAAAAAAAGCCGCTGATGATTAGGCAACTCAGCTGGGATCGTCAGAGCCTTTTAAAAGCATTTTTTTACAACCTCTTCAGCCAAAGTGGTTGTTAAAAAAACTGCTTTTAAAAGGCTCTGACGATCCCAGCTGAGCTGCACGATCGTCAGAGGCTTTTTAAAAAAAAAACTTTTAAAAACATTTGTAGAAAAAAATGCTTTTAAAAGTAAAAAAAAAAAAAAGCCTCTGATGATTGCGTGGCTCAGATGGGCATGGGGGGGGGGGGGCAGGGATTTCTGCTACCGGTTCTCCAGACCACCCACTGCCATCGCTACCGGATCGGGCGATCCGGTCTGAACCGGGAGCATTTCACCCCGGTCCGACTCTATCTTAAATTAGACTAGGACTTTCTTGGCGGCAATGAGCTGGAGGTAGTAAGCTAGTTGCCATAAAATCTACTTTGAAAAGACAGTTGAAACCGTGGCCTGTTTTCTGATCATCTGAAGAGAATACACTGGTTCAGGTTCAAGATTTTTTTTAAAAAAAAAGAATTATCTTTTAATTCTCGCATAGCCATACGGGACATTTTTATTGTTTTTTATTGTCTTGTTCTTCTGCCAATGGGACAATATTTTTTTGAACCCTTTTGAACCCTTGGCCTTATTTTCGGGAAGGTCTTACTATTTTGGGGTGCGTGGAGCAAGATGGGGCTCCTCTTGCCATCTTACCTGATTTCCAGCTCTGCGTTTAAATATTTTCAGGGAGGGCTTATTTTTGGGTGGGGGCTTATTTTAGTGTATGTGCTCAAAAACCCAATTGGGCTTATTATTAGGGGATGTCTTATTTTTGGGGAAACAGGGTACTACTTGAAGTGGTTCCATTTCGGTTCAATATTTGTTTTTTTATTCATTTACTACTAAAAAGAGAATTTAAGCTTAAGTATACAAATAGAATGTTAAATTATGTCCCAAATAGTAGGAATTTGTTGATATCACAAGAATTTTGAGAATATCAGACTTGGAACATGATAAAGAAGATGGATCCACTTTGCAATTGTATTTGAAGCACATGTTATGATGCATTTTAAAAATATTCTTTCATTTTTTTTGGATTTTGTCAAATAAACTAATAAAATATATATTAAAATTACAGGAAAGGAGAGAGGCTAGCAGGACCAGTGGTATATTTGTAACTAATTATAGTTACGATTATCTACTGTGTACTCAGCTTGGATGAAAAGAAAGGTGTAAATGTACATTAACATAAAGAACATAAACAATAATTTTCCATCTTTTTCTATTGTTCCAGTCCCACAAAGCCTTTCCCTCACCTGCAACTGAAGTATGTATAATGATGCCCCCCCCCCTTTTGCAACATTGCCTAATCACTTCATTTGTACCCTACAATAAAGTTTGCAGTTTGTGTGTTCAGCCTAAATGATTTAAAAACAAATATATTGAAACAAAGCAGGAGGAATGGTCACTGACTTCAAAATACTGGCACAAGCAATTAAGATGGGTAAATTGAAGGAAGGAAAATGTCCTTATTTTGTAATTTATTGTCAAAGACAATTCTCTTATCTACAAATAAGCCACCTGCAGAGGTGGGCTGTTGGGGTCCGTAGGGGTTCGGGAGAACCTATAGCTAAGATTCTGTGCAATTTGGAGAACACCCAAATCCCACTCCTGGCTGGTCCTGCCCACTCCACCCAAATGGGCCCATTTCTGGCCTCCAGAGGGCTTCTGGAGCCTGGGGAGGCCATTTTCGCCTTCCTGGAGGCTCAAGGAAAGCATCCGGAGCCCAGGAAGGGAAAAAAGCCCCCCCCCCGGTGGTGCAGGAAGCTGACTAGGTGGTCATGGCCACCATGGCCATGCCCACCCAGCAACCAGGCAGAGAACCCCTTGCTAAAATTTTTGAAGCCCACCCATGGCCATCTGTATCTGTTTCTTTAGCAGCATTTGGAACAGGAGTCTTCTTGGCTTTGAAGGTAAGTCTATGGAGATTTTCAATCAGCCAGGTCATGGTTGTCCCAAAGGTAATTTTTTTTTAAAAAAAATAAGGGCAGCTGGACTTCCTTGGTTTTTTTCTTTGCAAATGTTTCACTTCTCACCCAGGAAGCCTGGAGAAACTTGATGGATGAGAAGCTAAATGTTTTCAGAGGAAAAAACCAAGAAATTTGCCTTTAGGGGAAAAAAAGCACCTTTGGGACATCTCTTACGCTCAGATGGGGAACACATTTGGCTTATTAATTTAGTTGTTAGATCTTCTCTTATACATTCTGTTTTGCAGCCTCCACCCTGTGGAAAAGCAGTCCCCAGCGATTCTCAGCTCCTTCTCCCGGGCGATTCGCAGGTAGCAAGAAAACACAACAGGACACATGCAGAGTCTTCAGTGAAGTTGGTTTAATGCTTAGCAGGAACTCCGGAACAACGCTGAGCTCTATAGTAGTTTAAAGTTGGCACTACGAACAGCCGCTACATAGTGCCCTTTATACATTTGCCCCACCCTTCCCTTATTACCGGCTGGATAACAATCAGCTGTGACACGCAGTCACGCGCACCCCTTTTCCGGGTTTCTCATTCATGGGAGTGTCCCGGTCAACCCCCCCTCGCTTTTCCCTAGCCCGACCCCTCGGCCGCCTATTCCCGGTGCCACCACCACCATTTGTGAGTTTGTGTGTCCAGTATCTGGGTGCAGTCCTACGTCCTTGTTTGTCCGGTTTGCTGAGCGCAGTTCTGTGGTATCAGGTACATGTGCATATCCTCTTCCTCCCCCCTCCCATTCCATTATTGTCGAGCGGAGGCTTGGGCTTGACAGCGATAAGGACAGTACCATGTCTCCTAGGACAGTGATGGCTAACTTTTTCCGGACCGAGTGCCCAAAGCACATATGTGTGTGTGTGAATGAATGCGTGCACGCCTGAACCCCAAGATGCAATGGACGTGTGGCCGCTGTGCATGTGCCCCACCCCCCATGCATGCAAGTGTGCCCCCTGCGCATCCCCCCGCACGTGCCCCCTGTGCATGTGCACCCCCCCTGCATGCACCCCCCCCTTCCCACACATGCATGGCAGAGACCTGAAGACCAGCTGGTCGGCGGGAGATGTGCACGTATGCACAGAGGAGCTGAACTGAACTGGAGTGATGGCTCACGTGCCATCAGAGAGGGTGGCACGTGAGCCATAGCTTCACCATCATGGTCCTAGGGTGTTAGAAAGCTCTTAAAATCTGATTTTGGCCCTCGGCCTGAGATTAATGTATCTGTTGCATTGAGGGCCCCTGTTCGGTTTGATTTGATTGTGTGATTTTTACCTCATTTTAGCCTTTGCTGTCTAGGTAGCTTTAGGTTTTATCTATTTTTATGGATTTTTGTTTTGTTTTCTACGCTGCCCTATAATAAGGGAGTCCTATAATAAAGGAGGCGATTATACATTTAGACAAACAATCATCATCATCATCACCAACAACAACAACAGCACCATCATTATGCCTTTTGTTCAGGAGCTCAAGGTAGAATGTGTAGTGCTACCTCATCCAATCTTTCCCCACAATAATCTTCTGAGGTAGATTAAGCTGAATGGCACAAAGTCATTGAGGGAGCTTCTGTGGTTGAGGATAAATTTGAACTTGGATTTTGAACTTGTCAAGTACACCACAGTAACAGTGACTAGGTTCTATTTGTCAAAATTCAAGAGTTACACCTAATTCCTTGTTACCTTTTCATCTCCTTACTTCTGTGCTACTTTTTTTTTTTGCTTGCCCTTGAACCTGTAATTTAGATAGTTATCATCTTACATAAGGAACAATGGCTTCTTATAAACATTATCCAGTGCAGGCAAGGATTAATAATACCATTCACAGAGGAATAGAGTGACAGGACTTTTACAGAAATAATTTTTTCATGATTTGATATTATTAGCCTGGTAGTTTTAGATGCTTATTTTTAGAAGGTGAAATAGGTTAGTAACATAAGAAAGCTGAAGGAAAGAGCTGGAAAATATATTTCTGCAAGAAGAATGAGGTCAGTAGCAGTCGGATTCCAAAATGAACTTTCTTTCTGTGAAGAAAAAAATAAATAAACAGGCTGCCTGTTTTCCTGCTGAAATCATTAGAGAATTTAAGAACAGAAAATTAAATTAACCCCTGACTGGGTTTTACAATATACAAAATATATGAAAGACTCTCTCCCTCTCCCTCTCCCTCTCTCTATGTGTGTGTGCGTGTGTGTGTGTGTGTGAGAGAGAGAGAGAGAGAGAGAGAGACCGTGCATGTGTGTGTGTGTGAGGGAAAGAGAACCTACCTGCAATTCTGAAATTTGGACAGTTAAAAGCAAGCAGGTCTTAACTTTATATGTAATATTCAAATATTATGAGATGCGCCAGCATTGGCCAACTCTGAACAGGATCCGTACCCAACATGGTGTCTGCCAGGACTCATTGTTTAAGTGGGGTCTTGTCTCTACCCACAGTGTGACTGTGGTGCTCCTCAACAAAATATCCACCACATTGTGTCCGAATGTCCATCAAGAGCTTACACTGGCCCAATGTTTGATTTTTTTTCAACATAAACCACCCTGTCCCTGAATGGCTGGGTAGACTGGACATTAACATTTGAACTACTATAAGTCCATATATTTGCCATATGCTAAATAAATAAATAAATAAACAAACTATGAGACTTGGCTTTTCAGCTGTTTAATAAAGAGATAAATTGTTATTTATAAGCCTTATAAACTTCCAATCCAACCCAAAGTGTGTGCAAAATATTAAAAGGATTTTTTTAAAAAAATATTCAAACCTCAACTTGATATTTTAATTCATCAGAAGTCAGTGGATGTACACCTGAATATAAGTGCAATTCTGAAAGAGTACTGAATATCTTTCATTAAAATGCTTATATTACCAAAAAAAATGGTTGAAGAATATGGGCTTTTTTCAGCTAGCAGTGAATGCTAATATGCATCCATTATTTTTGAAGCATAAGTTTCATTAAGAAATACTTAAGAATAGAGAAATTCATTTCTACCTAAACTATATCTCAAAGAGAGGGAAACATAAGGAGAAATAGAGAGACAGAAAAGGAAACAGCTTTCATTTTGTTTCTTAAACATAGCAATAGCAATAGCAATAGCAATAGCACTTAGACTTATATACTGCTTCATAGTGCTTTTACAACCCTCTCTAAGTGGTTTACAGAGTCAGCATATTGCCCACAACAATCTGGGTCCTCATTTTACCCACCTCAGAAGGATGGAAGGCTGAGTCAACCTTTAGCCTGGTGAGATTTGAACTGCCAAATTGCAGGCAGTCGGCAATCAGCAGAAATAGCTTGCAGTACTGCACACTAACCACTGCACCACCTCAGCTCAAGATACTTATTTAACTAACACTAGACTTCATGGGGAAACATACAGTAACAGCATGTGAGGACTCCTCCCTCTTATTTTTCTCTTGACATTTGTCTTATTGATCAAACCATTCAACTGCAAAGAAATGGGATTTATTTAATCCAGCCTTTATTATTTTTATAAATAACTCAAGGCAACGAACATATCCAACATTCCTTCCTCCTCTATTTTTCCAACAACAACCCGGTGAAGTAAGTTGGGCTGAAAAAAAGTGACTGACCAAAAGCCACCCAGTTGACTTCCATGTCTGATGTGGGACTAGAACTCACAGTCTCCTGGATGCTAGCTTGGTGCCTTAACCACCAGACCAAACTGGGTCTGGACAGAGGCAGTTTGAATGGATATCTAGTAGAACTAGAACTCAATCTTCCAGTTACATTGAAAGGCAAAATTCCCCGATGACCCAATTTATGAGTGGAGACCAGATCATCTGTTTCAGCCAAATTTATGTGAACAGTGCTGAGGACAGAATATAAAGTTCTTCCTATTTAAGGTGGATGCAAACAACTTTTAAATAGATGTATAATAAATACTGTCCAGTAAAGATGTCAAATGCCAATCTTTGACAACATGGGTTAGCTTTTCTGCTTATAATGAGAATTCACAGTTAATTAAGCAGGGGTTGGTACAAGTCAGTTTTTGTGTTTGGTTATTTCCTAGTTCCCATTTAAACATGGAAGTACTGATTGAAGATAACTCTTGAGCAAGCATTTACAAATGCCTAAGCAAGCTATTAAGGAGGCTTACTTAACTTCAGGGGCCTTGGTGATTTTAAGGTCTTGGTTCAGGTATTTGTATTCCTTCAACATCCCTTCATTTCATCTTGGATATCAACTCACATCTTCCATCTTTTCTCAAAGTACCAGGTACCAATCTTTGGTTAATGGCTATCCATTCCACAGCAATAGGATCTGTTCCACGGTATAGTTTTCTATACTGCTAAGTCCTTGCTTCCATGTAAAATCCCATTTGGTGACAATGAATCTTACTCTTCAATTAATCACCAACAGCATGAGAATCTTTCTTTCCAATCAGCCTCCATTTTATTTCCAGTGCCTTTTTCTCAGCTTGGAACTGGACATGTATTTTTCTTCCAACACTTCCGAGTGGGAGGTGAGCATTTTCACCACTAGGCCACCACTATCTGCTCAAACAGGCAGATAAAATAAGGGTGGGAAAATAGTGATACCTTGCCAATAGGTCTTAATAGGAGCTCCAAATCCTGTTTGTCTTTCAGTACTTTTTATACCTTGTAGCCCTCCAGAATATTTCCTATGTTAAGCACACCAAATACCATTGATTGGCACATTTTCAGTTTGCACTTTTGAAGTTTATGGCCCATTCTTTCCTTTGTCTTTTCCTGACTTCTTCTGTCTCCCACTGACCTAATTTTCTACGCCGAGCTTCCGTGCGATTTCTCCCTTAACATTATTTTGCTAGCTTTAAAAGGTCAGCTCGTTTTCTCTTATCAGTGGATTCAGTCTGTAAAGGCCAGATTGTAATGCTGTTCTTTTCAACTGCAGATCTCCATCCTTATTTGTAACCGAGTAAACTTGCATCAACAAATTCAACTCCATGCCTCTCTCTGACTGCGTGACTAAAACTTCATAAATTGGACTCTAAATCTGGAAATGTACAGTGCATTCTTAACATGTAAAAAAATCGGACTCTTCAATATTCAGTCTGCACTTTATTACCGTAAAGTCTCATAATCCATTGCAAACTTTACCAGTATGATCTGTACTTTGAAACTTATATCAAGATCAACAAAGTTTTTTTTTTTTTCTTTTAAATGTTAAAACAGGTACTTCACTATCCATGCAAGACCATTCCAAAGATGCTTTTTCAGGAGGCAACTGGACTTCCTTGTTTTTTCTTCAGACATTTCACTTCTCATCCAAGAAGCTTCTTCAGCTCTGACAGGATAGTGGGGGATGGAAAGATTTATATTCCTTGCAGACAGCGGGTCATTTGCATCCTTTCAGAGGGTCTTTGAAGCACTTGGAGGTTTATCTGTGTCCTCATGATAACCCGAGAAGTGCTCCTGGTTTGCAATTTTCCCTCTGGAAATCCATTCCTACTCCTACACCATTCAAAGGGTGTTCATCCCAAATTGTATAGTTATAAGTCTGTAGAGTTCATCCCAAATTGTATAGCTAAAGGTCTGTAGTACAGACTTTTAGCTATACAATTTAGGATGAACTCCCTTTGAATGGTGTGGGAGTAGGAATGGATTTCCAGAGGAAAAATTGCAGACTACAGGAACCAGGAGCACTACTCAGTCTGTAAGGTTCATCCCAAATTGTATAGCCAATTGTATAGCTAATTGTCTGTACTACATACAGTAGTCTGTACTACAGACTTTTAGCTATACAATTTGGGATCAACTCCCTTTGAATGGTGTGGGAATAGGAATGGATTTCCAGAGGAAAAATTGCAGTCTACGGGACCCAGGAGCACCACTCAGGTAAGATAAACCTCTAAGTACTTCAACGACCCTCTAAAACAGTGTTTCTCAACCTTGGAAGCTTGAAGATGGGTGGACTTCAACTCCCAGAATCCCCCAGCCAGCGCTGCTGGCTGGGGGATTCTGGGAATTGAAGTCCACCCATCTTCAAGCTACTAAGGTTGAGAAACACTGCTCTAAAAGGATGCAAATGACCAGCTATCTACAAGGAGTATAAATCCTCCCATTCCCCACTATCCTGTCAGAGCTGAAGAAGCTTCTTGGATGAGAAGCGAAACATCTTCAAAGAAAAAAACAAGGAAGTTCAGTTGTCTCCTGAAAAAGCACCTTTGGGACAACCATGACCTAGATTACTGAGAATCTCTACAGACTTCTGTCCATGCATGACTTCAGATCGTTACTATCCTTAGTGGCTCCGAGAGGCTTCTTTGAGGCATCTCCATTTCTTTCCCAGAATGCATTTTTTTCCTTACCTTTTCCCACTTTTGCCTTTGGGGGAAAAAAAATCTCCACCTTCATTATTTTCCTTTCATTTGCAAGTCCAAAAGGCTTCCTAAGGTTTTGATTCTTTGTGGACAAAACACCCTCAAGAGTGATTTGCTTTTACTGGTAAAATAGGATTTTTCACTGGTTTTAAAGACAGGGTTCTCTTTTGTTATTCCCATTAGGGGTTTCTGCTCATAATATTTTGCATATTATCTGATCTAAAGCCAGGCTCTTGGGATGTACCACTGTTTCTTCAGTATATCAAAATGGGGATAGAAATATATCAGGAAAGCAACAAGACCTCATGTTCCAATTTTACTCCATTACTTTTAAGCAGCCTTCTTAGATTGAGTAATTGGCTCATGTAATCTGAGGTATAGTATAGTATAGTTTATTGAATAGCCCGAAGGCCTTTTCAAACAAAACAGAAAAGAAAAAGGGAAAAAGGTAAAACGGTTACAAAAATAGCAATCTAAAAATATATGATGGATGACATTAAATAATCTGAGGTACTTGTGTAACTTTCATTGTTAAAACATACATTCTAATAGACCTTACGATCTTCTTATATTACATTTTCTTTAATTTGGCCCAACTGTCCTTTACAGCTCTCCATTGTTTAATATGAACAAACATATTGCAAACAGGCTCTCTGTTTTAAGCTTCTCAAGATCTTTTCCCCTCACCTTCATTTTCAGAACTTGAGAACTTGTCAGAGGCAAAGTGTGTCTAAACATGTCCCTATGCCACAGCCCTTGTACAGTCTAAGGTGACCAGACGTCCCGCTTTTGGCAGGACAGTCCCGCTTTTGAACAATTTGTCCCACGTCCCGCGGCGTTTTTAGAAAGTCCCGATTTTTGGAAAGAATGCACGACAAGCTAGGGAACGGTGCAGTGGTGGGTTGCTCCCGGCTGCCTCCTGAGTCTCAGCTGATGGCTAGAGGGGAAAAAACTGTTTAAACTCTTGCCGCTGGGCTTTAAAGGGCTGCCCTACAGCTGATCAGTGTTAAAAGAAAAAAAATGAGTAGACCGATGCCTGCAAAAATAGAAAAAACAGCCCCTTAAAGCTTAAGCATAGGTTAATTAGCACAAGTTGATTAGATCGGCTTCCCGACTCTCAGCTGTTTTGCTCAGGGCTCTGTAGTTGTTAGCTGCAGAGTGCTGGAGATTTTTTCCCCCTAACTATGCTGAAAAAGCGAAACTGAAAGTAAAGCAGGGTGTGCTGCAACGTGGCAAAATGAGGCAGAGAGAGATTTCTTTTTCTTTTTCCTCACCAAAAAAGGTAGGTGCAAAACTGCAAACAATGGGAAATTTAGGGAAAAAGAGGAGAGTTCAAGATTTTAAAACACAAAAGAAAAAAAGCTCTATTTAACTAGGGAATTGTAATAATTGAGATACTATTAATTGTATATTGTGTTGAAAGCAGAAATGCTTAAGTTGTGGTTTGCAGGAATATATGAGAGAAATTATTTGGTTTATTATTATTGGTAAATATAATTAATTGATTTGTAAGAAATTGGATTGCATGGAAATAATTGGAATATTCATGTTCATATTGATTAATATACAAAAAAGATAGTTATATAACTAATTGATTTATATTAAAATGTTGAATTTGTATTAAACAACTGTATTACATAATTACATAATTAACCAATGTGAGGATGGATATAAAAATAGATGACAATGGGAAGGGGTATAATATAGAATAGAAGGGAAAAATTGAATTTGATTAAGATTAGAGATGAGGATGAAGGGTAATATTGGTTTTTTAAAAAAATAGATGAGGAATAAATATGGCAAAAAGGAAATATAGAAATTGTAAATTTAATTGAAAAAACTAAACACTGTTTAAATTTGTGAACCAGCCAAATATTCTGTTCAAAGAAAATACATTGTATGTTTGTATGTGTGTTTCTAAGTATTGCTATTTATTCATATTTGTTCTCTTTTATTCTTTAAAGTTTAACAATTCATTCTTTATCTTAATATCTTTATATTTGTTTGGGGTTGGATTTCTTCCCTTTCATCTTTTTTTTTTGTACAGCAATCTTTCTCCTCAAACTTACCACCTCTCTCTTTTCTTTCCTTCTTACTTTCTCTTCCCCCCTCTTCTTCTCCTCCCTACTTCCTCTTCCTTTCTCCTTCTCCTCCTCTCTTCTTCCCTCTCTTACCCTCACTCCTACTCTAATTTCCCTTCCCTTCCTTCATCCCTCTCTATTGCTGTATCCTTTTATGCATATGGACTACTCAGAGGGCTGAAAAAGTTATTTTTGACTGGTCCTCGCACTTTTGACCAGTCCTTGAACTTACGATTGTCCTCACATTTTA
>NW_027257306.1:0-28277 GCF_029215685.1 Pituophis catenifer annectens
ATATTTTGTTTTTCTTCTTAGTCTCTGCCTCAGTCCCAATGTGTGGACAATTGTCACCCTGGATTTGTAAAACGAGCTCGGAAAGAAGAATCAATTTGCTGCTACGATTGTATTCCTTGTCCGGAGGGGACCATCTCCACACAGGAAGGTGAATAACACCAGAGGAACTCTGGCTTTCCTGTCTCTCGGTATCAGCTGTCATCCAAAGAAGGTCTTTCTTGGAATGTGAAAAAAGAGACTATAGAAATAATATTACTTACTGTTTTCTCAGATACTGAAAAATGCACCAAGTGTCCAGATGATAAATATCCCACTGATGACAGAATCCAATGTATCCCCAAAAGAATAGCCTTCCTGTCCTATGAAGAACATCTGGGCATCATCCTGGTCTCCTTTGCTGTACTCTTGTTTCTAACAACAGGCCTTGTTTTAGTCATATTCCTTAAATACCTAGAAACTCCCATTGTCAAAGCTAACAACCGTGACCTGTCCTACATCCTCCTGGTTTCCCTCTTGCTTTGCTTCTTGTCCTCCTTTCTCTTCATTGGCCGACCAAGGAAAGCCACCTGCCTTCTCCGACAAACAATGTTCAGCATCATCTTCTCAGTAGCTGTGTCTTGTGTGTTAGCCAAAACAATCATGGTAGTGCTGGCCTTCCTGGCCACGAAACCAGGGAACAGGGTGAGGAGATGGTTGGGGAAGAGCTTGGCCAACTCCATCATCCTTTCTGGCTCTGCTGGAAAAATGGTCATTTGTGCAATCTGGCTGGGAGTTTCTCCTCCGTTTCCTGATTTTGACCTGCACTCCCAATCAGGAGTGATCATCCTTCAGTGCAATGAAGGCTCTGTGACCATGTTTTATGTTGTTCTCTGCTACATGGGTTTCCTTGCTGCCATTTGCTTCACAGTGGCTTTCCTGGCCAGGAACCTGCCTGGGGCCTTCAACGAAGCCAAACTGATCACCTTCAGCATGCTGGTCTTCTGCAGCGTCTGGATCTCCTTCCTGCCCACCTACTTGAGCACCAAAGGGAAATACATGGTGGCCGTGCAGGTTTTCTCCATCTTGGCTTCTGGCGCTGGCCTGCTGGGCTGCATCTTCTTCCCCAAGTGCTACATTATCATCCTGAGACCAGATCTAAATACTAAGGAACATTTAATGATAAAAGTTGGTATCTGATCATGAAGTAGTTTCTTAAGCTCATAACACTTAATTATTTATTGCAGTTATTATTCAGTTTGTATGGTTGTTTTGACAATTAAGGTTATTTAAAATCAAAAGAAATAAACATACAAAGAATGTAAGACTAACTTAAGATAATCATCAAAGTGTAAAATGAATTTATTAATAATTGAAATTGTCATGAAACTACTGAACGACAAGGTAAAAAATGAGATTTTATTATTGTATAGGACTGACTGACTGAATAAATAAACAGACAAATGTTTGAAACAACTTTACCAGTCAGTGGGTGGGAACCTCTTCAGTCCATTGAAAAAGATAGAACATCACATCTTTCCCAATTTGTAAAATCTTTATTTTTTGTAATCTTTCGTAATATGCAGCAAAGAAGTGATTTTAGAGTCATTTTTGGAAAACTTTCCCCAGCTGAAAATGGGGAAAGTCTAAAACTCTTATGGCCAGGTGTTCAGAGCCATTAATGAACCCAGTTCCTGATGTGCCAGGAATGAGCTCATCCTCCCTTGAGCTGACTTCTGAGGAGGAATCTGGGGAGTTGTCCAAGGGGGACATCATACGGCCTGCTGTTTATTTAGTAAACAAAGACACTTCAAAGTATAAATGTTCTCGGTATCTTACATGAATACTGAAGGGCAAGTAGAAAAAAAAAAGTCTATCCCCATAATGCATTTCATATTTACCCAATGATACAGTTGGCCAATTATCTATTTCCAGACCCTTTGTCTCAAATATCACCCCAAAGTTGATATTTCTAGGGCAAATGAAATTTCACTATCACATGAGCAATTTTAAAATCACTTCCAATTTGTGATTAATATATGGAGATCTAATAAAAAAGTAAATTACAAACAGATCCTATTCTTAACATTAGGCAAGTTTCACGGTTACAGATTTCTTTCTTAAAGTAGAAGACAGGCAGTATGAAAATTAAGCGTCATTGGGGGTGAGGGTGGCATGGCCAGCGTCATAGCGGTATGGTGTGGAATTCCAGGGCTCTGGAGGAATACTGAGATCCCAGCCATTCTGGGGGATCCCAAGGGAACATAGTTATCCTGTAGGGACAGTGAAAAACGGAGGCACAGGCTTCCACAGACAGGGAAATCGCAAATTCCCTGAAGCGCCGGCGATCAGCCTCTGACTCAATGGCGAAGGAAGGCAGCCATTAGGAGCTGTCAAAAGCCAGGGCAGCCACACAGGAAAAGACAGAAGAAATGAACGAGGTGATCATCTGGGTGAGAATTGAGGTCTTGGAAACAAGATTCCTTTTGTATATTCTACTCCTGAACTTTAAATTTTTTTTTTGACTTGAGAGAAACAAGAAAAGAGAAACAAGAGAAGAGAAGAGGGGAGGGAGTGGAAACAAGGCTACCTCCCCACTTCCGGAATAGTGGCTAAGAAGATTAATGGAAGAAAGTTTGAAAAATTAATTTAATGAATTGAAAGCAGATTGGGCAAAGAGATTTTTTGGGGGGCAGGCTAATGAATTGTATTTGGAAAGTTAAGATTTGTAGCTGGGAGTTTAAACTTGGACAAAGAAAAGTGAATGGACTATTTTTTAATAAACAGAGGGATAGAATCAAGATCACGTGAAGTGTTATACCACTTTATAATGCCTTGGTAAGGCCACACTTGGAATATTGCATTCAGTTTTGGTTGCCACGATATAAAAAAGATGTTGAGACTCTAGAAAGAGTGCAGAGAAGAGCAACAAACATGATTAGGGGACTGGAGGCTAAAACATATGAAGAACAGTTGCAGGAACTGGGTATGTTTAGTTTAATGAAAAGAAGGACTAGGGGAGACATAATAGCAGTGTTCCAATATTTCAGGGGTTGCCACAAAGAAGAGGGAGTCAAACTATTCTCCAAAGCACCTGAGGGTAGAACAAGAAGCAATGGGTGGAAACTAATCAAGGAGAGAAGCAACTAGAACTAAGGAGAAATTTCCTGACAGTTAGAACAATTAATCAGTGCAACAACTTGCCTACAGAAGTTGTGAATGCTCCAATACTGGACATTTTAAAGGAGATGTTGGATAATCATTTGTCTGAAGTGGTATAGGGTTTCCTGCCTGGGGAGGGGGTTGGACTAGAAGACCTCCAAGATCCCTTCCTATTCTATTCTATTCTATTCTATTCTATTCTATTCTATTCTATTCTAGTCTAGTCTAGTCTAGTCTAGTCTAGTCTAGTCTAGTCTAGTCTAGTCTAGTCTATTCCTATTCTATTCTATTCTATTCTATTCTATTCTATTCTATTCTATTCTATTCTATTCTATTCTATTCTATGTGAACTGTAGTGCCATCTAGTGGTAATAGAGAAAATTAAATAGATATATTGAACTAAGGAGAAGAGGAGTGTGAAATAACCTTGGACAATGTTTTGGAAACTGGCAAGAATGAATTTGATAAAAATGGTCTTGTGATTTTGTAACAGAAGAAGAGAGAAGGGGGAAAAAAGTATGAAAGCTTTTGTAAGAGTTGTCTGGTTCTTTCACCTGGTGGATTTATAAATTTTGGAATATTTTGGAACAGTGGTATTTTGGAATATATACTTTTTTCCTTTTCTGTTTTTTCTTTTCCTTTTTTTTTTTATCAAGGCTTCTTCTTCCTGGATTAAATTTTTTGGTGATTGGTATTGGGTTTTTGGGTTTTTTTTAAAAAACTTTTTCTTATGAGACCATATCTTATACTTTCTTCATCTTTTTATTGCCTGGTTGGATATTTTGAGTGGTACATTTTGGTTTTGAAATTTTTAATGGTGAATTCTTATTTTTGTTCGGATCTTTTTTTCTCTTTTTTGTTTTTTGTTTTCTTTTTTAAAATATAACTTTCTTTCTTTTTTAATGGATTAAACCTCTGTGGATTAGGGTATTAAGAACCTGAAGAGTTTGATTTGGGAGCAGATTTGAAATTTGAATTTGGAATATAAATAAAGGGGAAGCCTGAACCTAAGAATTGGATTATTTTAGATTATAAATGGTGATCTATCATCACCATCAATATCAACAGCGTCTTGCTCTATGGGGCAAAAGGCAACAGAAACTATGCCACAGCAAGAGAAAATCAATACAGAATTAAAAAAAATATGCTACAGAGTATATATGAAGATCTCAAGGCAAGACTAGACAAGATAGATGGGAGAATGGAAAAATAGAAGAATTGAAAGAAGTTAAAGAGATGCTAGGGAAAAATGAACAATGATTGCAGCAAGTGGAAGAAAAAGCAGAAGCAACGGAGAAAAAGGTTGAAGAGATGGATTATTGATTTACAATTTCTGATAAAAATCAGGAAAAGACAATAATAACATTGGAAATGGATAAATCTGATTATTATTTAAGATTCCAAAACATTGAAGAAGAAAAGGGAGAAAATTTAGCAGAGAAAATTAGCAGAAGTAATGGAAGAAAGTAAAGAAAGGATATTACATGGGATTGATGAGATATACAGAGTGCACACAAGATACACAATGAGGAATAATCTGCCTAGAGAAATTCATGTTAGATTCATTAAGAAAACATTGAGAGCAGAGATATTGCAGTTAATGAGAAATGCAATGATAAGGCACAAAGGGAGAGAAGTAGTGGTACTGAATCAAATTCCAAGAAGAGTGAGAGATCTGAGAAAAGAATATCAATTTCTCACGAAATGTTTGATTAAAAGAGGAATAAATTTCAGATGGTTGATACCAGAAGGAATATTCGTGAATTGGCAAGAACAAAGATATAGATTGGATACAATAGAAAAAGCAGAGTTATTTTATGAACAACACATAGGTGGCCAAGAGAAAGAAAGATTGAGAGATGAAAGAGGGGACGGGCAACCGGAGGAAAAAAAAGAACAACCAAAAGAGACAACTAAAAAACAAGAAGAGAGAGCTATAAGAGAAAGAGCAAGAGCGAAAGAAGTTAAAGAACAAAGGGAGATAAGAACGACTAGATTGACAAAACAAGCAAATAAATAAGAAATGGAAGAAGAAATTAAAATAATATCTTTGAATATAAATGGATTAAATTCAGCAATAAAAAGAAGAACATTTAACAAATTAGAGAAATTAAAAGTAGAAATTATATGTTTACAAGAAGTTCATATTAGAAAGTAACACAAAAAACTTTTAGAGCAAATAAAATTGGGGACATTGTATAAAGCGTTGGCTTGTCAAAGCAAGAGAAGAGTAACATTTTACATTAAACAGACAATTCAATCCAAACAAATATTTGAGGATGAGGAAGGGAGAGTATTAATGGTAAAAATTGTAATGAATCATAAAAAAGTACTACTTGTGGGTATCTATGCTCCAAATGAAAATCAAGAAGAATTTTATGCAAAATTACACAGGAGAATATTAGAATATGAAGATGAAGATATGCATAATAGGAGACTTTAATGCGATTGTTGATAATGAACTGGACTATAAATCTACAAAAGTGAATAAAAAGCCAAGGAAGACACTTCTTAAAGCATTTTATACAGTGATAGATGAACTAAGTTTACAAGATGCTTGGAGAAAAGGGAACTTAAAGGAGAAGCAATATACATTTTATTCAAATAGGCATATGTCATGGTCAAGAATAGATATGATGTGGATGTCAACAGATTTAATATCCAAGATACATAAGATTGATATAGAAGCAAATATATGGGCAGACCACAACCCAATAACGATGACATGGAAAGGACAGAGAAAAAGAATGAGATGGAAATTAAATCAAAGCTTATTAAACAAGAAAGACTATACAATATATGGAAAAAGAATTGACTTTTTTCTTTAAAGAGAATAGAAAAGAAGATACATCATTGCAAAACATATGGGACACCAGTAAAGCATATATAAGGGGGTTGGTAATGACCTATACAGGAAAAAGAAATAAACAGAATAGACAAACTCAAAAGAAGTTGGAGGAGGAATATAAGAAATTAGAGAAAGAGTTGCAAAAATACACACAAGACAAAAAAAAATAAAAATTTAATGGACTTGAAAAAATACAAATTGAATTTAATAGAGAATGAAGAGCTGGCAAAGAAAATAAAATCAACAAAGCAAAATTTCTTTGAAAATGCAAATAAACCAGGAATATGGCTGGCATATAAAATGAAGAAGGAAAGAGAAAGGAAACTGATAAATCAATTATTAGATCAAGATGGAAAGATATGTTACCAGAATGAAGAAAAGAAAAAAATAATTGAGGAATATTATAAGAAATTATATCAACAAGAGCAGATATCAGAGGGGAAAATAGAACAATATTTGGAAAAAGCGATGAGCGAAAAAGCATTAGATGAAAGAATATCAATGATGGAATTGATGGAGGGAATTAAAAAGCAGAAGAATGGAAAACCCCCAGGACCAGATGGTCTACCAGCAGAACTATATAAAAAATTGCAAGATGTACTAAGCAATACAATGTTACAAGTATTTAAGGATTTATTAGTAGAAGCTAAGGTTCCAAACTCATGGATGGAGGGATATATAATTCTTAAAACAAAAGAAGAAACAGATTTACAACAAATAAAGAATTATAGACCAATGTCATTATTAAAAGCAAATTATAAAATATTTGCATCAATTATGGCAGAGAGATTGAAGAGGTTGTTAAATGAATTCATACATTCAGATCAGAATGGCTTTTTGCCTAAAAAACAGATTAGAAACAATATAAGAATTATTTTGGATACATTGGAATACTATGAAGCATATTCAGAGAAACAAATGGCATTGTTATTTTTAGATGCGCAGAAAGCATTTGATAATGTGAATTGGCAATTTATGATTTTACAATTACAAAAGATGGATTTTGGGGACAGATTTATCAATATGGTTTATATATAAAGACCAATTGGGTAAAATAATAATGAACAGTGAAATGACAGAGAAAGTAGATATAAGAAAAGGAACTAGACAAGGATGTCCATTATCTCCACTATTCTTTATTCTGACCTTAGAAATTTTAAACAGGAAAATAAGATAAGATAAAGAAATAAAAAGGATGAGAATTTGAAAAGAAGAGTATATAAGCTACAAGCATTTGAGGATGATTTGGTATTTATTATTGAAGAACCAACAGACACGGGCCCAAAGTTAATTGAGCAAATAGAGGAATATGGAGAAGTAGCAGGATTGAAAATCAATTAAGAAAAGACAAAAATTATAGTTAAAATATGAGAGAAAAGCAAAAGAAGCAACTAATGGAGAAGTTAGATATTCAAATAGTAAAAAAAGTGAAATACTTGAGCATCCAATTAACTTCAAGATGTAATACAGTGAAGGAAGATAATTATTATAAACTGAGAAATCAAATTGAAACAGATTTGGAAAAATGGAAAAACCTGCACTTATCATTAATGGGAAGAATAGTATTAATTAAAATGAATATATTACCAAGAATCTTGTTTTTTTTCCCCAAACGATTCCAATAAAGTTGGAGAAAAAAATACGCTGAGAGCTTGAATAAGATGATGTGGAAATATATATGGCAAGGAAAAAAAGCAAGAATTAACCTTAAAGTGCTTCAAGATTCTAGAACTAGAGGAGGATTTGGTCTACCAAACTGGGAACTTTATCATCAAGCGGCGATGTTAACGTGGGTCAAAGAATGGATTTTATTGAGAAATACAAGACTATTGACCTTGGAGGGACATGATTTACAATTAGGTTGGCATGCTTTCTTATGGTACGGGAAAAATAGAATACATGGATACTTCCAGAGACATTGTGTAAGGAATGGTTTGTTAACAGTATGGGTGAGAGTGAAAGAAAAACATTATACAGAAATACCAATGTGGCTTTCAACAATAGAAGCGTTGAAACATCCTAATATGATTAACATGGACAATATTGTAAGATATAAGTATATTTTAAGAGAGAAGGGAGAACTAAAACAGAAACAAGATTTAGAAAAAGAAGGGATTGAGGCTGATGGGTATACACGACTGCAAATACAGTCAAGATATGATAAAGACTTGAAACAATATGGTTTTAATCTGGGGGAATCAGAATTGGATGAGATAATGACTGGAAAAGATGAAAAAATGATTAAAAGATTGTATAATTACTTACTGCAAGTTAGATTAGACGATGAAGAAGTAAAAGAGATAATGATAACATGGCCGAAAAATTTTGGTTATACAATAGAATTAGAGAAATGGCAACAATAATGGGAAAGGAATTACAAATTGACAATGACAACTGCATATAAAGAAAATTTATATAAAATGTTTTATAGATGGCATATGCCGCCAGAAAGATTAGCAAAAATGTTTAAAGATAAATCAGCTAAATGTTGGAAATGTTCGCATTTGCCAGGATCATATTTTCATATGTGGTGGTCATGCATAGAAGCAAAAAAGTATTGGTTTAGAATACAGATATGGTTAGAGGAAATGTTACACGAACGTATAGAATTAAAACCAGAGATTTTTTTATTGGGAGTTTTGCCAGAGAGATATAGCAGAGAAGATATGTATCTAGTTATACACATAATAACAGCGGCAAGAATTGTATTTGCACAAAATTGGAAGACAGAGAAAATCCTGTCAGAAGGTGAAGTAATAAAGCAGATTTTAGACTGTGCAGAAAGGAATAGATTAACTCTAAGAATAAAAGATAAAGAGGAATCAGTGTATTTCAAGACATGGGGAAGATTCTATTTATGGTTAGAAAAGAAATATGAATAAAAGATGATAGATAAACAAATTAGATAAGAGAAAGATGAATGAGGGAGAAGACAAAAAGAAATAGAAACTCAGATGACACCGGAGTAAATGGAAAAGGGGGATGGGTGGGGGCGAAAGAAAGAATGTTATAATATAAATGTACAATTATGATGATAGAGGTGACAGACTAGATAAAACTGAAAGGAAATTGAAAGAAAGTATATATTAATATAAAATTGGGGATGCTCGTATGCCAAATAGAGGAAATATTGGACAACAAAGGGGAAAGAAAGAAGAGACGAGTAGAGAGTAAGAGAGAAGAGGATAGGGAGAGAGAGGAATGGAAGAAAGGGGAAAGGAGAGGAAGAAAAGAGAGGGGAAAAGAGAAGAAGAGAAGGTTAGAAAGGGGAAAAAGAGGGGAGAAGTGGGGGAAAGTAAGGGGAAGTTGGGAAGAGGAAGAGAGGAGGAAGAAAGAAAGTAGGAGAGGAGAGGAAGTAGGGAAAGGAAAGAAAGAAGGAGAAGAAGGTTTGTTGTAAAATGAGGGGGGGGAAGGTAGAAGAGCAACTCCAAATGTAATTAAAATGTTTTATTGTTATGCTTTCTTTAGAAAACATATGTATATGTATGATTAATTATGGACAAGAGAATGTACATTAACAATATGTGTATAAAAAATAAAAATCTTTTTTAAAAAATAGAATTAAGCGTCATCAACCTAAGTGTCAGGGTTCCAAGTAACACTACCAAAGAAAGAAAACTCCGAAGCTTGAATTTCTTCAAAGTTCCATTTTATTAGAGATGTCATATTGGCACATCTGGGAAAACCCGAATCTGAAAATTTCCAGGATCTTCCTGCCCAAAAGAAAGTTCAAGTCCCTTTCCCCTGCACCCACATGTCCATCACATGATCCAATCAGGCACCATCCAAAACTGGAGATGCCTCCCAATCATCTCATCACAGCTTCAAGGCAACATGGCCTTGACTCTCTGAGAAAAGAATGTTATTTTGACTACATATCACTCATACTCTATGCAACCCCCTCCCATTTTCCACAGTAGAAAATGTGGCAGGCCTGACGGCCCAAATGTAAAAGATGGCTTCCACGTCTGACACTAAGGTGGAACCAAACTCTATAGTTCTTGGTGACCTTCCCCAGGAGTCTCTGGAGACAAGAGAGTACATTGAAGGACAATACCCAATTTCCTGGGTGTCAACTATCCAGCTTCTCCTCTGCACGTGGAGGCCCAGAGGTAGTTCAGGATCTCCAGAGGAGATGATGCTTCTTATAGTAAATATTAAAATCCTGGTCTGTGAGATCTCTCCTGATATTTCCCCAGTGATCCCCTTTGATGTAAATATCAGACTGAAGCAACTTGAAAGGGATATTGCATCAGAAAAGGATGAACGACTCAGGTCACACTCCGTGTGGCACAAATTTTGAGACATTCAGGGACTGTGCTTCTTGAATGTACCTTTCCTTTCTCTCTTTTCCAGGTGAATTTCTGTTAATCTCTCTCTCGGTCAAGAAAGTCAGTCTCATTTCCGTCTTTGAATGGTGCTTTGAATTCTTCGAACTCTCTTGTTCTTGCTTAGAAAAAGGAAGGGGGTTGATTCAGCCCCATGAATTATGGACCTCCTCCTTCTGCTTCTGCTGCTGCTGATGTCCCATCCAGTCTCTGGGAAGCCGAGAATGAAATGCCTGCTGAGTTTGGAGGAACATGAGGGAAGAAAACTACGGAGCTATTACAGGCCAGGAGACCACCTCATTAGTATCGTCTCCTTTGCCACATTAATATCCCATATAATGCTGTCTTTCAACACAGCTCCTCATACTCAAGCTGCCTCGTAAGTCATTCAGTGTGATGGAGTTGCAATCCTTCAAATTTGCAGTCCTAACACTCTTCTACTTTTCTTTTAATTACTCCTATATTGCAGGACCTGTTTAATTTCTTGAATCATTTGGATTTCCATGGATTCTGTCTTACGTCTTATTTTAAGAGACCCAAATCCAAAACAACACCGCCCATCAAAGTCCAGATAATTTTCCCCTCTCACACAATCCTGAGTTAATCACAACTAGCTTATTGCAAAGTTTGTAGCTGCCTCTGCCCCACCCATTTCCCTATTTTTATAACCATTCATTGATATTCAGTGCCTGACCCTTGTTTTTAGAATTGCATTTCTGGATCATTTATTAATCCTCTTTGCTGATGATTCTATTTTAATGATTGAATGACTTTGAATCTTAGTCATTGCACAAATTAAAAATGAGCACTATTACAAATAATGATATATTTTAAATATTAAATCTTCATCCCACCTTCTCAACACTCATAACAATTAAACAGTGATGGGTGACTATAATTTTATTCTTATTTTGGACACTTTTTGCTTAAGTCTGAATTCGCTTGTGGAGAGAAAGAGGAACAAATGAAAATATATTTTGTTGTTGTTGTTAGAGATGATGTTATCATGACCATTTTTTACAGTAGTTTATTTACTGATCCAGCAAGAATCCTAAGCTTCATTTTTGCCATTGAGCAAGTCAATAAGAAATCTCAGCTTTTGTACAATCTCACACTTGGCTACAACATCCATGACAATTATTTCAACACCCTTGGCACTTCAGATGCCTTGCTTGACATGCTCTCAACTGGAGGAGCCAATGTTCCCAACTATAGCTGTGGAAAGAAGGACAACCTGATGGCTGTTCTTGATGGATGTCTTGATGACATCTCCATTCAGATGTCAACATTAGTAGGCACCTACAAAGTCCCACAGGTTTGTTCTTTTGTTTTGCTATCTGGCAAAGTGAGCAGGGTGTTGGTGGGTGGGTAATAGATTCAATTATATCTTTTCTGTGGAATTCATGAGCTTCTTTTCTCATGGCCATTGTCATGGCTAGGGATTGGGATCCAGAGTGGGGAGGAGGCCTAAACATTTCCTTGAGCAAGACTTGAGCAGCTGGACACAATGTTAAATATGGAACATTTAAGTAAATCTCTAAAATGAACTGATTTGCATTTTCAGTGCTCTAGAGATAGAAGGCATAGCTCGTCTATTATCTGAATGTTAATTTTATTAGAAAAGAGAAAGAGCAATATCTTAGACCCCAGATTAGACAAATGATTATACCACACTGGATGTGTTAAAAGCTTGCATATTGGACTTGATCTGATCTAACCATAATACACCATTCTTCATTGCTTCTTCAGATCAGTTATGGAATTGTTTCAGAGGCTCTGAGCGATAAAAGTCAAATGCCTTTTTTCCATCAGATGCTCCCCCAAAATGGGATCCAGTATCCAGGAATTGTCCAACTCCTCCTCCATTTCAGATGGAATTTGATTGGTCTCTTTGCACCAGACACAGAGGAGGGAGAGAATTTCATGAGAACTATCACTCCTATGCTTGTCAGAAATGGAATTTGTGTGGTTATCTCAATGCCTAGACATACAGAACCTCTCAGAAATGCCATCTCTAAGTGGAGAAAAGTCAATGTCTTTGTACACTTCATAGAATTTGCTTCCTTTGTGGATAGAATAAACCACATCCATTTAGCAATTGAAGGTTTGCCAGGACCCATTGAAGGGAAAGTCTGGATCACCACAATTGTGGAGAAATTCACAATGGGAAGGCATCCACTTTCCAAATATATCCATAGCATTTGTGTCTTTGCTTTGCAGGAAAAAAAATGGCCAAATGATGACACCTTTCAACCCAGTCTTTATAAGGATTCCAAATTTGAAGACCAGTCTTTTCGCTGTTCTTTTTCAAAGCATGTCCTCTCTGTCAAGGGCCGGAGACGATGCACCCAGATAGCACCACTGGACATGCAAGAGAAAAAGAATAGAATTCAGATAAAAAATGAGCACCGTTTTTATACTGTTGTTAAGACTCTGGCCCATGTCTTGAATGTTGCATATTCCTCACTATCTAGAAGGAGAAAAATGGAGAAGAAAGAGAGATTGGGGGCTGCAAGGCTGGAGCCATGGCAGGTATGGGGTCCTGACAAGGATCCATCAAATCTAGTTAATATTTAGAAAAAAATCCAGTTGTTGTGGTGGAACCTGAGTCCTTCGGGAGTAGGGCGATATATAAATTCAATAAACTAAACAAAACTAAACTAAACTAAACTTCTTTGTTCTTCCAAACACCAAAGGTTTGGTTAAGATGAGGCCAGATTTCCTCACTATCTAGGAGGAGAAAAACGGAGAAGAAAGAGAGTTTGGGGACTCCAAGGCTAGAGCCATGGCAGGTATGGGGTCCTGACAAGGATCCATCATACCTAGTTCCTCTTTAGAAAAAAATCCAATGCTGATGTAGGGGAACCATTGTACTCCAAAAACCCAACAGGTTTGGCCAAGAAGAGGCCAGATTTAGTTCACAGGATTATGTTCCAAAGAGCAGGCATAGTGACAATTATATTTTTATATTAAATACTGCTATTATAAAATTATTTAAAATGTATACATTGTAAATAAATTCCTGTACTTATGGGTTTGTAATTAGCATGATAGAATTTTATACTCATAACTGTCAGCTAAACCTGGGAGCATTTAGCTTAATCCCTCCTCACTGCTGGAACCCAATTAAAGCTTTTCAGTCTGATCCTACTCAGTCTTGGCATTTAGCCATGGCATTTACCCTAACCCTAACCCTCACCCTAAACCTAACCTTCACTCTTCCCATAACTCACTACTCACTTCCAGGTGTCCGATCCTGACCAGATCAAGGTTGACTTAGCTTTCCATCCTTCCAAGGTTGGTAAAATGGGTACCCAGATTGTTGGGGGCAATATGCTGATTCTATAAACCACTTAGAGAGGGCTGTAAAAGCATTGTGAAGTGGTATATAAGTCCCAGTGTTACTGCTATTTAGGCAAATAGTGAAAGTGGGGGACTGAACATCTCTTATTCACAAGCTCAGCTTTAAAATTGCTCCTTCTTTTAGGATGTTTCAAGTTGCTTTCAAAATTCCTGGATGTTTCAATTCTAGTTCCATCCCTTTCTGGAGAAGAATGGGTTTTGCAATTTTTCCTGGGAGAAACTGTATTTGGACCAAAGTGGAAATGTAGCAGCAGATCTGAATATCATAAATTGGTTGTTTTTTCCCAAGGATGATCCCATCAAAGAGCAACTGGGGAGTTTTGAAAGACAGAGGCTTATTATCGACCAAGATGCTCTTTCACGGCTAAAGTTGCTCAACAAGGTGATTGAAAATATTGGCAACTTTTCTCGGACTATATGGTTGGTGTTAGGGTCCCCTGAAAGAGCAGGCTCAGATATTTTTTTAACAGCCCATATCTGACCACAGTTATTCATGCTTCTGTTTCACCCCACTGGGATAGGCCTCCTGCTGCTAGGAAGGTCATCCAAGGTGTTCAATCAATGTGGAACCACAATGACTTGTCCGATATGAGATAATACCTTAAACTAGAAAAATGATGGACTGAAAATGACTTTCACTCCCTGCAAAAAACTTTCTTGACTCTTGAAATAATGAGACAATGTGGATCAATTTGTAATGAAATGATACTTAGATTTGGTCTTTAGCTTGTAATCCATCTAAAAACCCTCGAATGCAATTGTTTATCTTGATTGTCAGCTACCTTAAGTCTTCCACTGAAACAAAGATTCTCCAAATTTAAGGAATGAATAAATGTGGGTCTGTCTTTCCATGTCATCTAATAGTAGTTCTAATTTTGGGAGGCATTGGAGAACAGGGGGTCCTGGAGTGCTATAATTCTTGGGGAATGAAAGAGTTGGAAACAAGTAGCGACTAACAACAAAACTGTAATTCTTCAATGGAAAGGACCTTGTCTTAAATACCTCACTTGCAGACGTGGGTTGCTACCAGTTTGGACTGGTTCGGGAGAACTGTTAGTGGAAATTTGGTGTGGTTCCCCAAACAGGTAGTGAGCTCTTTCTGGCCACACCCTCGAACCGGTCCCCAATTGCTCACCCCACCCACCCGATGCTCGCTCGCCCTGCCTGCCCACCCGCTCTGCCCAACCACTACTTGCAGAATCTAGCCCTGTACTTCTTCTCACCGCTGCTGGCAAAGGTAAGGCCTAAGGGCATTGGCCAGAGGGTGTGCAGGGGAGGGAGAGCTAGTGGAGGGGAGATATCAGCAGTGGGTGGTGGACTGATGTGTGTGGGGAGGGAGGGGAGCATGCGGGAGATTGCGGCACCAGAGTTCTTCCTGTGTGTTTCCAACAGCTGGTCTGGCCTGCGAGGGAAGCACGTGGGAGATCCTAGCTGAAGTTTACTCATGAGCAATATTGGCTGGGAGAGGAAGGGAGAAAGGCCAATGGTGCTCACAAATAAATTGAGGCTCCTAAGGGGGGGGTCGAGCCTCCCCACCCACAACATGTTCACCTGAGGGCATTGCTGACAGCCACTTCCTGCACCTCCTGTCCTGTGCTCTTCCCTCTGCTGCTCGGCCTCCTCGATGCACAGAGGCAGGAGGCAGCGGTTTCTTTCACTGCCTGCGAGCTGCTGCCTGCCTGTATTCTGTAGTTTACTTGTGAGCAAGTTTACTCGTGAACATGGTGCTCTCAAGTAAACTGCAGATTACAGGAAGCCGGCAGATCCCTTGCTCTGCTGCTCGCCTGGCAGAGTGCAGACTGGCAGCCCCAGGTTGTCTCTCAGCCGTTGTGTGCAGGGAAAAACCTTGCAAAGTAAAGAAAAATTTCTCTTGAGTGTGAGAAGTTAATTGCCTTGCAGTCACAAGAAGTTTTTCTTTACTGTGGAAAAGTGTTTCCCTGCACACAACGGCTGAGAGATGAGCTGGAGCTGTCACTCTCTGGTAAAATGCACGTCTCACAGTGGGGTGCAATTTGGGGTGGCAGGTGGGGTGGGGGATGGGGGGATCTCGGCAAGCTTTGCAGGTGCATGGCTACAAAAGTTGCCGGGCTGGCTCCCATCTCTTTGCCGGCCAGTGCCTCCAGAAGCCGCCAGCGTTGCATGCAGCTGTTGTGCTTGGACTTATAGGAGCAGCAGCAGCCCTCTCCTGTCTTTCTCCAGCTGTGTGGGAAAAAATGGAGGAGGACTTCACAAACAAAAGAGAATTCTTCTCTTTCGGCACCAGAACCAAAGCTAAAAGAAACTGGAGGGGAGAAAAAGAGGGAGGGTAGGAACAGGGGGAGGAAATTTTTTCATTGTTTTAACTCCGTAGCAACTTCCTTCCCAGCTACTTCTTTCTCTGCTCAGCAGCAGGCTCTTTTTTTAAAAAGAAAGATTATCCACCTTCTTCCCGGGAGAGAGAAGAGCGGAGGTGGGGAGAGAAAAATAAGGCGGTGTGGGATGGTTTGGGGTGGGAGTGGAGGTCATCTTAGTCCTGGACGGTTGCTGCTTCATTGGGTCCCCTCAACTTTTCAGTCCCAGAAAGCGGCTGAAAAATGCCCTCCTCCTGTTTTGCAGCCATGCACCATTTTCTGTCCTTGCCTCCTTCCTGTTTTTATTTGGTTTTCCCTCCCACCCTGAAAGGAGTTTCAAGCAAAAGGAAGCGAGTGGGGGAAGAAGTGGGAAGAAGGATCCGGGAGTGGGAAAGGAAGGAATTGGGAGAATGAGAACAAAGAAGGCTTCCCGGCTCAGGGAAGGCTCAGAGTCTGGAATCCAGAGTGCGCCTTTTCCCTTTTCCCTTGCCGCACTTTTATTTCCAAAGCCACCTTCCAGTCCACTCTCTTTCCCTAAAAATGGAGCTCTTGGGCCAAAGCTGGCCATGTGTAACGAAAGCAAAGGAAACAAAGTTGAGCTAGTTTGTAAGGAAACCAACTACTGTCAAGGTTCAGTGCAGGTATTCCAAACTAATAAGTCTTAATGTCTGGTTAAAATGGGTAGTACTTCCATTTCAAGAGGAAAAGCATAGCTCAGACAATTGCTATGATTTTTTGCTCCTATATTCTGTTGTTTAGGTCTAAATTTTGTTAATGTAGAAATTTTACTTACAGCCTATTAAACAATGGAGCTAGCTGTCTGCCTGCAATCATGTGTATCTATTAGGAGTAAATCCCAATGAAAGGGAATAGCCTTACTGCCAAGTAAACTTGCATAGGCTTTATGTAGTTGAGAGACAGGGTATTGAATAGTATTAGGTGTATTATAGAGAGAAATGAGAACTTCTGTAACAACAGATACTTAGTGCCCAGACCGTGTGTGTGTGTGTGTGTGTGTGTGTGTGTGTGTGTGTGTGTGTGTGTGTGTGAGAGAGAGAGAGAGAGAGAGAGAGAGAGAGAGAGAGAGAGAGAGAGAGAGAGAGAGAGAGAGAGAGAGAGAGAGAGAGAGAGAAGCGGGGGAGAGAGAGAGAGAGAGAAGCGGGGGAGAGAGAGAGAGAAAGAGGGAGGGAGGGAGGGAGGGAGAGAGGGAGAGGGAGAGAAGAAGGAAAGAGACAAAGAAAGAGAAAGAAAGAGAAAGAAAGAAAGAGAAAGTATGTGTGTGAGAGAGAGAAGAGAGAGAGACAAAGAAAGACAGAGAGGAAGGGAGAAAGAGACAAGAAAGAAAGAAAGAAAGAAAGAAAGAAAGAAAGAAAGAAAGAAAGAAAGAAAGAAAGAAAGAAAGAAAGAAAGAAAAAGAAAGAGGAAGGGAGATAGAGAGATGAGACAGAGAAAGAAAAAGAAAGAGGAAGGGGGAGAGAGAGAGACAAGAAAGAAAAAGAGACAAAGAAAGAAAAAAGAGAAAGAAAGATAGAGGAAGGAAGGAAGGAAGGGAGAGAGACACAAGGAAGAAAGAAAGAAAGAAAGAAAGAGAAAGAAAAAAAGGAAGGGAGAGTGTGTGTGTGTGTCTGTGTGTATGAGAGAGAGAGAAAGAAAGAAAGAAAGAAAGAGGAAGGAAGGGAGGGCGAGAGAAAACTCTGTGCTATTATTTTTAATTGTTCCATTATTTATCGTGTGTTAATATTTTACACTGTCTCTACATCTAGAGTGATTTCATTGCCTTTCTTTTGCCCAGGGCTATCACATATTTTTCAGGGATTTACATGCATTCAATGTCTATAGTCCAGAGCATGAATATGTGTGTGTTTATTTTGTACATCAGGTTGCATAAGTCCATCTTAATATGCTATTCCTGGTATGTGATGCTTTGTATACATACAGAGAAAGAACCACTCTTGTGATCTTTGACTTTTAGGCTTCAGCCATAAACATCAGCCACAATACTAATGACTGTTTTGAACAATATGCACGAATGGCTATTTTATATGTGAAATTATGACTGAAATATTTCGGCACCTATATTGGTTCTCACTGTCAGGAAGTTTCTCCGTAGTTTTAGGTTGCTTCTCTCTTTGTTCAGTTTCCATCCATTGCTTCTTGTTTTACCTTAATAAGCATGGGAGCCATTTCCTCCTTTCAGTGGCCCGTGAAAGTACATCTATAGTATGTAGATAATAAAGTTGAAAAAAGGTGAACAACATTTTTACAGAACTATAGATAGGTTGAGGCTGGGTGTGATAAGGAATGGCTGGGAGGGGAGGGGCCAGGTGAGGCACCGCTTGACGTGAGTGACATTGAGTTGGCCACACCCACCCAGTCACATGACCATCAAACCACACCAAGTGTCACATGACCAGCAAGCCATGCCCACAAAATAAGCCATGCCCACAGAACCGGTAGTAAAAATTTTTACAACCCATCCCTGCTCACTTGACCTTAGAAATATCTCTTTCCCACACAGGGTTCATACTCATGTCCCATGTGCTGCACAAAAACATGCCTGGCTCACGCTTTTTAAGTGACATGTTCTCATGATTTCATCCCCATTCATCCTCACTATAGTTCTAGAAACTAGGCAGTAATTATTAGTCTTATTTCACCAGCATGGCAGCTGTACGAATTGAAAATATAAATGTAGAGATATAACTCAATAATACCTCATTTGAGGTTGACAGCCCTAGTTGGTGAAGATTTTTGTCTTCATATCTTAACTGGAACAAAGATTTGGGTGATTTTCAAAGGGGAGAGGCTTTGCAATATTTTACTTAGTCGAGGAGAAACCTTTTCTTGATCTACTGCTAAGAGTTTCTTTCTTAAGCACAGTTTCATTTTATTTTAGTAAATCAATCTAATAAATAAACATTTGGCAGATATTCTGGAATGAATTTTGTTTTTCTGCTTAGTCTCTGCCTCAGTCCAAATGTGTGGACAATTGTCACCCTGGATTTGTAAAACGGGCTCGGAAAGAAGAACCCATTTGCTGCTACGATTGTGTTCCTTGTCCGGAGGGGACCATCTCCACACAGGAAGGTGGGTGACACCAGAGGAACTCTGGCTTTCCTGTCTCTCGGTATCAGCTGTCATCCAAAGAAGGTCTTTCTTGGAATGTGAAAGAAGAGACTATAGAAATAATATTATTTACCGTTTTCTCAGATACTGAAAAATGCACCAAGTGCCCAGACGACAAATATCCCACTGATGACAGAATCCAATGTATCCCCAAAAGAATAACCTTCCTGTCCTATGAAGAACATCTGGGCATCATCCTGGTCTCCTTTGCTGTACTCTTGTTTCTAACCACAGGCCTTGTTTTAGTCATATTCCTTAAATACCTAGAAACTCCCATTGTCAAAGCTAACAACCGGGACCTGTCCTACATCCTCCTGGTTTCCCTCTTGCTTTGCTTCTTGTCCTCCTTTCTCTTCATTGGCCGACCAAGGAAAGCCACCTGCCTTCTCCGACAAACAATGTTCAGCATCATCTTCTCAGTAGCTGTGTCTTGTGTGTTAGCCAAAACAATCACGGTAGTGCTGGCCTTCCTGGCCACGAAACCAGGGAACAGGGTGAGGAGATGGTTGGGGAAGAGCTTGGCCAACTCCATCATCCTTTCTAGTTCTGCTGGAAAAATTGTAATTTGTGCAATCTGGCTGGGAGTTTCTCCTCCATTTCCTGATTTTGACCTGCACTCCCAATCAGGAGTGATCATCCTTCAGTGCAATGAAGGCTCTGTGACCATGTTTTATGTGGTTCTCTGCTACATGGGTTTCCTTGCTGCCGTTTGCTTCACAGTGGCTTTCCTGGCCAGGAACCTGCCTGGGGCCTTCAACGAAGCCAAACTGATCACCTTCAGCATGCTGGTCTTCTGCAGCGTCTGGATCTCCTTCCTGCCCACCTACTTGAGCACCAAAGGGAAATACATGGTGGCCGTGCAGGTTTTCTCCATCTTGGCTTCTGGGGCTGGCCTGCTGGGCTGCATCTTCTTCCCCAAGTGCTACATTATCATCCTGAGACCAGATCTAAATACTAAGGAACATTTAATGATAAAAGTCGGTATCTGATCATGAAGTAGTTTCTTAGGCTCATAAGACTTAATTATTTGTATCAGTTATTATTGCGTTTGTATGCTTTTTTTGACAGTTAAGGTTATTTAAAAGCAAAAGAAATAAAAATACAAAGAATGTAAAACTAATTTAAGATAATTATTAAAGTGTAAAATGAATTAATTAATAATTTAAATTGTCTTGAAACTAGGGAAGGACAAGATAAGAAACAAGATTTTATTATTGTATATGACTGACTGACTGACTGAATAAATAAACAGACAAATGTTTGAAATAACTTTACCGGTCAGTTGGTGTGAACCTCTTCAGTCCATTTAAAAAGAAAGAACATCACACCTTTTCCACTTTGTAAAATCTTTATTTTTTGTAATCTTTTGGAATATACAGCAAAGAGGTGATTTTAGAGTCGTTTTTGGAAAACTTTCCTCAGCTGAAACAGGGGAAAGTCTAAAACTCTTTTGGCCAGGTGTTCAGAGCCATTAATTAACTCAGTTCCTGACCTGCCAGGAATGAGCTCATCCTCCCTTGAGCTGACTTCTGAGGAGGAATCTGGCTATTTGTCCAAGGGGGACATCATACTGCCTGCTGTTTGTTTAGTAAACAAAGACACTTCAAAGTATAAAGGTTCTCAGTGTCTTACATGAATACTGAAGGGCAAATATAAGGAAAAAAAGTCTATCCCCATAATGTATTCCATATTTACCCAATGATACAGTTGGCCAATTATCTATTTCCAGACCCTTTGTCTCAAATATCACCCCAAAGTTGATATTTCTCGTGCAAATGAAATTTCACTATCACATGAGCAATTTTAAAATCACTTCCAATTTGGGATTAATACATGGAGATCTAAAAGAAAAGTAAATTACAAACAGATCCTATTCTTAACATTAGGCAGGGTTCATGGTTACAGATTTCTTCCTTAACATTAGAAGACAGGCAATATTAGAATTAAGCATCATCAACCTAAGTGTCAGGCGTGCCTCCTTACAGATTTCAAGAAAAAATGACCCCAACTCCATTTTCATAGATAAAGGTACTTTTACTGAAATTGAACTGAATGCAGCCAAGGAAAGCAAGATCTGAGGCAATAGGCATGAAAATTACATATAGAAAGCATCCTCTCCCAACTGTCCAGCGTAAATCATCCAATCCAAAGGTCCTCCAGAGGTCAGGTGGAATCACTCGTCTGTCAGTGTCATCAATCTGGAATGTCAGGACCATTGACTCGATAGCAACTTCAAAGGCACAGGACTGCAGCTAAGATTTACTGTTGTTTCTCCTTTCGTTTCTCCTCCAGCACGCTTCCCCCTCTAGCAACTTCCTAGCTCCCCCTCCCCCATTACCATGGCAGCCGACAAGCAAGCATTGAAAGAGCGGAGGCTGACATTCGGCCCCCCTTCAAAAGAGACATTATTCCTGGAAAAGATAAAAGGGAGATAAATATACAATATACAATATGTACATGGATTAATGGATTAAGGTTTATCAGGATATTTGGTGTGAAACAATTGTACTTTCTTCGGCGCTTGTACATCTCTTTTATTTACCCATTCAGCTTTTGACAATGGGAAATGTTTCCAGGCCACCAAATACTGCACCTTACCACAATGCTTCCTGGAATCCAAGATTTTCTTGACTTCAAAATGCTGTTCTCCTTCAATCAGAATGGGGACAGGAGGACGTTCTTGGTCTGGATGCAAAGGGGATGAATGTTCCAGTTTGAGTAAACTGACATGAAATACCGGATGAATTTGTCGTAAATTTTTTGGCAACTCCAATTGAACTGTGACTGGGTTAATGACCCGAACTATCGGAAAAGGGCCCACATATTTGGGTCCAAGCTTTTTTGACTTTTGGGTAGTTTGCAAGTATTTGGTGGAAAGGTAAACCATGTCACCAACTGTATAAGCTCGTGCTTGACCCTTTTTTTTATTGGCCTGGGCTTTATGAGCTCGATGCACTTCATTGAGTGCCTTACTAGTTACTGACCAAGTGCCACATAGCTGTTCAATCCAATCAATCAGAGAGGGGTTTTTTTGGATTCTCTTGGGGCAACTCTGGAATTGGCACAAAATCTTGGCCAGAAGCCACCTTGCAAGGGGTGAACCCAGTGCTGCTATGTATGGAGTTATTATAGGCCACCTCTGCAAATGTCAATAATTCTGCCCAGTTATCTTGCTGATAATTGACATAACACCTCAAATATTGTTCCAGTATGGAATTGGTTCTCTCACAAGCCCCATTTGACTGAGGATGGTGGGATAGCTTAATCCTTGGGTGGAGCCTATTAGTGCTAGGAATTCTTTCCAGAAATGGGAGGTAAATTGAACACCCCTATCAGAGATTATACATTTTGGAGCACCATGTAATCTGTACACATGTTGGACAAACATTTTCGCAAGTGTTTTTGTGGAAGGAATCTTGAGACATGAGATGAAATGCACTTGTTTGGAAAACAAATCAGTGACCATCCAAATAACTGTGTTCCCCCCACTTTCGGGCAATTCTACAATAAAATCCATGGAGATCTCTTTCCAAGGGGCATCTGGCCTGGCAACACTCTGAAGTAGTCCAGGCAGCTTCCCTGGAGGACTCTTGGCCGAGGCACACACGGGGCAGCTAGCTACTTATGCCTCTATGTCTTTCTTGCGTGCTGGCTACCAGAATTGTCATTTGACTAAATGTAGTGTTTTGACAAATCTGAAATGCCCAGCAACTTTGGCATCATGAGCATGCTGTAAGACCGTTGCTCTCAGACTAGCGGGATCATACAACTTGGCTCCCACCCAAGCCAGACCATTGCGAAGTGTACACTCATTCGAGTGGGCTTGAAACCACTTGTCGGTCTTTAGAGCTTCTTGTAGTTGCTTAGACAAGTTGTCCGATAAATCTGGATCTGCCTTAGCCTGCACTCTAGTAGTTACTGGTGCTGCCAGCTGTGTTGAGGGGATGATTGGCGAAATCACTTCCTCTCTAGCACTGTTGTATTGCGGCAGTCTAGAAAGCACATCTGCCATAAAGTTCTTCGTTCCAGGAAGGTAGCGCAGGGAGAAATTAAAACGTTTGAAATACTGAGCCCAGCGGACTTGCTTTGGGGACAGTTTACGTGGCATTTTCAAAGCTTCCAAGTTCTTTTGGTCAGTCCACACCTCAAAGGGGTGCTTAGCCCCTTCAAGGAATTGCCTCCATGTTAACAGGGCCCAATGCACCGCAAAAGCCTCCTTCTCCCATATGGCCCATCTCCTCTCGGTTTCCGTCAGCTTATGAGAGGTATAAGCACAGGATTGCAGCTTTCCTTCTGTATTCATTTGCAGAAGTACTGCTCCTACTGCTACTTCACTGGCATCAGCCTGTACAACAAACGGTTCTTCCATGTCAGGATGCTTAAGGACTGGTTCAGCAGCAAACAGGCAATTTAGTTTCTCAAATGCTGCCTGACAGTCCATAGTCCATTTGAGGGGTCGGTAGGGATTTTGTTTTACTTCTCCTTTTGTCTTCAAAAGATTGGTAATCGTCAGAGCGATTTTGGCGAATGAGGGGATGAACTGTCTATAGAAGTTAGCAAATCCCAGGAAGCTCTGTAGTTGTTTGCGGGTGCGTGGTGGGGCCCATTCCAACACCGGCTGGAACTTTTCCGGATCCATCTCTATTCCCTCATGTGAGATGTGGTACCCGAGATAGTCAATTTTGTTTTGGTGGAATTCGCACTTTGATAGTTTGGGGTATAGTTCAGCAGCCCTGAGTTTTTTCAGGACAGTCCTCACCAATTTCACATGGTCGTCCATGTTCTTGGTATAGATAAGAATGTCATCCAAGAAGACCAGCACCCCCTTGTATAAGTATTCATGCAGTACTTCATTGATTAATTGCATGAACACAGCAGGGGCTCCTTGTAGTCCGAAAGGAAGCACCCAAAACTGGAAACATCCCAGCGGGCAGTTAAAAGCCTTCCTTAATTTGAACTCTGTAGTAAGCCTCTCATAAATCAAGTTTGGTGAAAATTTTCCCCTTGCCTAGGTGGGCCAGCATGTCCTTCATCAGTGGCAGGGGGTAGACATTTTCTACGCAAATGGCGTTCAGGTTTTTGTAGTCAACTACAAGGCGAAAGGACCCATCTTTCTTCTCCTAGAATAGTACTGGTGCTGCCACCCTCGGCCTGGCTGGTTGGCTAAAACCCTGTTCTAGGTTTTTGTCAATAAAGTTCTGTAGTTTCCCCAGCTCCTGAGGGGTCATGGGGTAGATTTTTAGCTTAGGGAGTTTTACTCCAGGAAGTATTTCAATGGTATAGTTCGTTGGTCTGTGGGGAGGTAACACATCAGAGGCCTTTTCGCTGAAAACCTCCCGGAGGTCCCAATACTCCTTTGGAATCTTCTCCTCCCCTTCAATGTGGTCTATTGCTGTTTCCACCATCTCATTTTCCACTCCGTCCTCCGAAGGGGGTTCTTTCCTGTCTTTTCCTGGTTTCTCGGAGCGAATGTGCAAAACTCCCGTCCTCCAATTAACACATGGGTTCCATTTATGGAGCCAAGGTAGTCCAAGTATAAGGGATCGCTCCATGCCAGGGGCCACAATGAAACTAAGAGTCTCTAGATGATCCCCCAACTGCATCTCGATGGGTTTGGTCACAAAACTGGCTGGGCCCCCACCTGCCACTGATCCATCTAATTGACAGAAAGCGATGGGCCTTCTCAACGTTTTTAGCCTTAGGCCCATCTTTTCCATGACTTTTGGGCTGATTATGCATCTAGTGTATCCAGAGTCTAGGAGGGCTGGCATCTGTCCGTGAGCCCCGGTGGATGGCACCCTTATTTCTACAAGGATGATCATGGGGCCCCCATTGTGACTCACCAGGTCATTGTTGTCAGACTCGGTGTCAGTCTCGCTGTCGTCCACGATGGTCGGAGTTCCCAACTCACCCTGTTTTCGGGGAGTGAACTCAATGACTTCTCCTTTCAGGGCAGGCTCGCGGGCTTTTGCAGGCGCTTTGTCAGCCTTCTTCCCTCCGGGGCCGGTTAATTTTGGCAATGGCTTGGAGAAACACTCAGCCGCTCGGTGTCCTTCTTTTCTACATTTGAAACATGCGAAGGATTTTGGCTTGGGTTTGGGCTCTGTCTTCCCCACTGCTGTCTTTGGCACCCCCTTGTGGAAAGAGGAGGATGACTGATCCCAGGCGCAGCCACCATGGATCCAGCTTCAGGCCAGGTCGATCTCCACATCCGCTGCTACCACATACCAGCTCTGCAGACCTTTGGGGACCCCCCGTGCTCTGCAATCTTTGTAGATGTCCTCATTCAATCCATCTTTATAGTTTTCTAATAGGGCCACTTCTGACCACCCTCTCATGAAAGGAGCCAGCTTGTGGAACTCCTGGGTGTAATCTGCCACCGATCTCCGGCCCTGGTGAATGCCCTTCATTCTGATTCTCGCCTTCCACTCGGCTAGGGGTTCCTCAAAGTGCGTTCTGAGGGCTCCCATAAAGAGGTTGTAATTTCTCAGCAGGGGAGAGTTGTTATTGTGAAGGCCCTCCATCCATTCAGCTGCCACTCCCTCTAGGGCATTTGTAACGCACCTCACTTGTGCCGCATCCGACAAGAGGTCCTCCCCCCAGTCCTGCATATGGTTCCACATTTGGGTCAAAAAAAATCCAAAGGTCTTCAGATCTCCTCCGAACTTGTCTGGTAGGGGGGGAATTTTTGGCTTTCTTTGCCTCTGGGGTGGAGCCTGCAATGTTGGGGGTCCCTGGACTGCCGCATCTCTCGCCTGAGTTTCAGAGGCTTGAGATGTTCCTTCCCCAGCTTGCTCTTCCTCTCCCCCACAAGCAGCCATCTCTGGTTCATCCCCGGGGTGGTCTCCTCCCTTTCCAGTTGGGGAAACATACCTCTCCCGGGCTCGGTGACTTTCTTCGGCATCTCTGAGAAGTTGCATAGCCTGGGCGACTATGAGGCTTTCTTTCTGCTCTTGCATCCATGCCGATTCTCCCCTTCGGGTTCTGGCACTTGTTACTCCTTGGGGGGTCCTTTCCAAGTCCGGTAGCCTCCCCACTCCAGTCGACCATCTGGCTCACTCTGGTTCTTCTCCCAGTCATAATTTTTTCATCCATTCCGAGTCCCCCCCCCCAGGTGGAGGTAAGAAATTGTAGAGCCAGCAGCTCCCGTCTGGTCCTGATCACTGTCTTGATCAGACATTGTTTGGTTTCAGCCCCCTCAGTAGTTATCCGGGATGGCTGTAAAAATGAGATCTTGCTTAATGTCAGGCGTGCCTCCTTTCAGATTTCAAGAAAGAATGACCCCGACTCTGTTTTCATAGATAAAGGTACTTTTACTGAAATTGAACTGAATGCAGCCAAGGAAAGCAAGATCTGAGGCAATGGGCGCGAGAATTACATATAGAAAGCATCCCCTCCCAACTGTCCTAAGTGTCAGGGTTCCAAGTAACACCCCCACGAAAGAAAATTCCAAAGCTTGAATTTCCTCAAAGTTCCGTTTTATTAGAGATGTCATATTGGCACATCTGGGAAAACCCAAATTTGAAAGTTTCCAGGTTTTCCCCACCCAAAACAAAGTTAAAGTCCCTTCTCCCTGCACTAAGATGTCCACCACATGATCCAATCAGGCACCATCCAAAACTGGAGATGCCTCCCAGTCATCTCATCACAGCTGCAGGGCAAGGTGGCCTTGGCTTTCTGAGAAAAGAATGTTATTTTGACTACATATCACCCATACTCTATGCAATCCCCCTCCCATTTTTTCCACAGTATAAAATGTGGCAGGCCTGGAGGCCCAAATGTAAAATATGGCTTCCACGTCTGACACTAAGGCGGAATACCAAACTCTATAGTTCTGGGTGACCTTCCCCAGGAGTCTCTGCAGACAAGAGAGTACATTGAAGGACAACACCCAATTTCCTGGATGTCAACTATCTTTCTTCAGCATCATTTTCTAGACATGTTCAGAAAGGAAGGACGACAACCACTTCAGAACAGTGCCCTCTAGTGGTATATCTATGATTTTTCACTATGCTTATCTCCAGTTTCTCCAGAAGCCCAGGAGTACTTCAGGATCCCCAGAGGAGATATTGCTTCTTACAGTAATTATTAAAATCCAGCTCTGTGAGATCTCTCCTGATATTTCTCCAGTGATTGCTTTAGATTTAAACATCAGACTGAAGCAACTTGAAAGGGATCTTGCATCAGAAAAGGATAAATGTCTCAGGTCACACTCCATGTGGCACAAATTTTGGGACATTCAGGGACTGTGCTTCTTGAATGTACCTTTCCTTTCTCTCCTTTCCAGGTGAAGTTCTGTTAATCTCTCTCTCAGTCAAGAAAGTCAGTCTCATTTCCATCTTTGAATGGTGCTTTGAATTCTTCAAACTCTCTTGTTCTTCCTTAGAAATAGGAAGGGGATTGATTCAGCCCCATGAATTATGGACCTCCTCCTTCTGCTTCTGCTGCTGCTGATGTCCCAGCCAGTCTCTGGGAAGCTGAGAATGAAGTGCCTGCTGAATTTGGAGGAACATGAGGGAAGAAAACTACGGAGCTATTACAGGCCAGGAGACCACCTCATTAGTATAATCTCCACTGCCACAATAATATCCCAAATAATGCTGTCTTTCAACACAGCTCCTTATACTCAAGCTCCCTCGTAAGTCATTCAGTGTGATGGAGTTGCATTCCTTCCATTTGCAGTCCTAACACTCTTCTTTTCTTTCAGTTACTCCTATATTGCAGCACCTGTTTAATTTCTTGCATCGTTTAGATTTCCATGGATTCTCTCTTACGTCTTATTTTAAGAGCTCCAAATCCAAAGATGGAACAACCCCACCAACTAAAGTCAAATTATTTTCCCTTCTCGTACAATCCTGAGTTAATCAGAACTAGCTTATTGAAAAGTTTGTAGTTTCCTCTGCCCAACCAATTTCCCTCTTTTTATAACCATTCCTTGATATTCAATGCCTGACCCTAGTATGGAATAGAGGATGGCTTGTTTTTAGAATTGCTTTTCTGGAATATTTATAAATCCTCTTTGCTGATGATTCTATTTTAATGATTCAATGATTTTGAATCTTGGTCATTGCACAAATTAAAAATGAGAACTATTACAAATAATGATATATTTTAAATATTAAATCTCCATCCCACCTTCTCAAC
>NW_027257307.1:0-15000 GCF_029215685.1 Pituophis catenifer annectens
GCCGGCCCAGGCTGTCCCTCAACCTCTTCCTCATCTGACTCTGCCGCTAGCTCTGCTGACAGGCCACAAGACCCGTGTAGAGTATGAAGATGGTATTTGATTATACGTAGTGGATTTGTAGAGAATAAGATGAATAAGTTTATGCAAAGCTATTAAGTAAGGAATGTTTCCAGGAAGAATCAATATAGGTTTATGGGGTAAAAAGTAAAAATAAGGTTTTTACAATATATTTTATTTGAGATTGGTTAAAATATTTTGTTAATGTGTTAATATATGAAAGGGTTGGAGATGTGATGGTTAATTGTAACTGGGCTCTGATGGTGTAATATTGGAAGAAAGAAGACTTGCTTATTATTGAAGAACGGACAAGAACGAAGTTGGATTGATTACTTTCAAGCAATAACTGGTTTAAATAGTTAAATAGTTTAAATAGTTATATTTAGATATGAACAAGGGGAGTTAAAGTGCAAGAGAGAGATAAATCTATAGATAGTTAGCATATGGGGGTTTTTTTATGTTTGTTAAATGCTATACCCTGTATTTGCTCTGGGAAGTCTGGGGGGGGGGGGAGGGTTGGGGCAGGAGGTTGGAGAAGGGAGGGGAAAATATGTGAATTTTTTAAAAAAACTTTTCAATAATAAAAAAAAAAGACCCGTGTAGAGTTAACACTCAAATGAATTTGATTAACTTTATTATAAAATATTTTGCAATTGATTAGAGCACCTTGGGAAGGGGATGAGACCTAAGTCCATATTTCAAGAGATAGTTCCTGGTATTTCTATATAAAGGAATGGTGAAGCATATGGAATTCAGATTAAATTGACATGGCTCAGAATTGTGTGATTTCATAATCTTACTGTTCATTACTGATTCCATATTTGGAATCTAATTTGAGCTTGGAAGTGGGAAGTGGGAAACATAACTCCCCGTGGCTCTTTCTCATTTTCAAAATTGCACAAGTGATACAACTGCCACATATTTATTTATTTAGATGCATATGCATAGCAGTCATTCTGTTTTGCTGAAATAAATAAAAAAGCATATTTGTGACTACAGAAGAATTAGTCACATACTGTATCATAATCCAGAACAATTATAGTGTGTTCTATTTCAGCTACCTTACTTGCAAAAGACCTCTGGCTGAGACCTTGGAATGTTCCTTCTATTAGAGTAGAATCTAATTCATTGAGGGCATTTCATATGTAGTTAATTAATTTTAAAAAATGCTTAGAGGGTAGTCAGCAGGCAAAACGACAATAGTCAGAAACAGCTGCGAATCTATAAAAGACATTCTGTTGCAATGGCATCTTCCTTTACCCTAATCTATAGATCTTATTAAGATGCATTTTCACATATATAGAAAATTAAATTTCAAATACGTAGGTGGCAAACTTGATGTTATCTATGTAATTACCGTCTGCCTTCATCGAAATATTGTTCAATTTTCAATACAATGGTATTTGAGAGGGAGAGTTAATTATGGGCATGAAGACAGATGGCTGTACCAACAGGAATTCTCATTGATTTTTTCCCCCTCCAAGCTTGTGATTCAAGTGTGCTAAAGTGGTATAAGGAAGAGGGATGCATAGCATCTTTCTGTGTGCTAATTTTGTGTTCAGAGAGATGATGGATTGATAGGGCCGCAAACCTCCAGATTCAAATTCCCAATCATTGTTAATCTCTTGCAGAAGAAAGGAGATTAATATTAGATTTGGGGTCTAGAAATGCTTATGGAAAGAGTGCACGTCGGATATGCTTTTGTGGGAATAGGAATTGAATGGAGACTTAAAGGGTCAGAAAGAGTTACAAAGAAGCTTACTATAGGCAGGTGTTTTTCTTGCACACAGTAAGGAGGTGAACATAATTACACACTCTCTCAAAATGTTATTTTGTGCTGAGCATGGATCCTGAGATTTTTTTTACAGTCATAAGTCACTCAAAGCTAAAAAAAAAAAGTCTAATAGTTACATCACTCTGCTAAACAACTAATTCCCACAACACTGTCAAATTAACTACTAAGATTGTAGTTCTTCTCATCCTTACTAGGACCTATCTCTTCCCACTTATGGCTATATCCATGTTGCTTGTATCTTTACAACTTACATTGTTTTTATTGTTTCCTAGTATGATTTGATTGCTTATTAGTATCCTATGACTATCACTAAGTGTTGTATGTATGATTCTTGACGAATATATTTTATTTTTTCTTTATACTGAGAGCATATGCACCAAAGACAAATCCCTTATGTGTCCAATCACACTTGGCCAATATAGAATTCTATTCTATTCTATTCTATTCTATTCTATTCTATTCTATTCTATTCTATTCTATTCTATTCTATTCTATTCTATTCTATTCTATTCTATATGTCTGGTGTCAGCGTTTCAACGCTGGCATAGAGAGCAAAGGAGACCGAGAGATAAACTCTGAAACTTTTGCCTGCTAAATCCCTTTGAAGTCGGGTTGTCGTGGAAATGAGGGGAGGGGGCACATTTCTGGGAAATGACGAGAAAAGGAGTCTGAAGAATGACTTGGAAGACAGCCAATGAGAAGCAGAGATTTGGGGATCGGAAAGGGAGGGATTGGGAGGCAAAAGGTCAGTCTTGTCCGCGTGGAGTCATGATCCGGTGGCTGTGCTCAATTAAAGAAAGATTTCCTTAAAGATTGGCAGTTTGGAAATTCATTTAATTTTGAGATAGCATCGCAGTCTGACATCTGGATGAATTGGAAGAGATATAGTCAAATTAATAACCTGATTAAGCAAAGGAGGATTATGAAGAAATTTTAAATTTCAGGTTTTTACTTTTAAATATTTAAGGTAATTAAAATTATTACTGTAGATATTCTTATTAATAAAATTACTATACCTAGAATCAGGAAGCAAATTGTGACCAGAGGTAAATCTTTCTAGAACCATTTCTGGTTTTTTTCCCTCTTTCATTACCAATGCTCACTAGCCCTTTTAATTAGACATTTGTCTCCATGCGCCTACAATGATTTAACCTGACAAAAGTGCCAAAATTCATAGAGAACATACAGTAATTCAAGCAGCTCATAATCTAAATTACTGCAAATGGATTGTAATGTACACAAAAACCAGTTGTTTGAAAATAATTGTTTCCAAGTATAAATGTAAACATTCTTTGTAGGTGTTCCTCAGGATATGATCACTTCTTCAGTGACCGTTCAAACTTTAAGTGGTGCTAAATGAGGGGGACCTATTAAGACTCCTCGAAATTCCAGCCATTGCAGTGTCCCACCAGTAACAATTCTGGGTACTCAAAGACTGGACTAGATTTCTGTGTACCATTGTGAAATCATTGAGATCATGATTTCTGATGTTCCCTAGTGGTTTCCCACCATCAAAGTCAATGATAAAGCTAGCAGGATGTTGGACATTGCATTCACATGAGCCTTTCACATAATTATTTACACAGTTCTTATTTAATGACAACAACTTGGACTGCAGGAATTGCCATCGCTAAGTGATATAGTCATGTTCAGTCTGGGCTGTTGATCATGTACCTCTCCCCCAGCTGCGTGGCCTCAGCCCTGCCCGCACTACTAGATGTCTTAGCCGAATTGACGGTGGAACTTCCCAACCTTTTGGTTGTGGGAGATTTCAATCTGCCATCGGCCGGTGAGTCATCTGAGTTGGTGCGGGAGTTCATGACCTCCATGACGGCCATGGACCTGACTCAGATTGTACAGGGCCCAACTCATATCGGAGGACACACACTCGACCTTATTTTTCTCTCTGGACAGTGGATAAATGATCGTGGGGAGGGGACTCTATCTATTGACCCTCTGTCATGGACCGATCATTCCCTCCTTAGACTCGACTTTTCCTCCGCCACCCCCCGTCGCAGGGGTGTGGAACCAGTAAGATGGTTCCGCCCCAGGCGCCTGATGGAACCTGAAAGTTTCCTGATGGAGCTTGGGTCATTTCCCGCCTCCTTAGCCCACGATTCATCTGAGTCCCTTGTCGCGGCCTGGGAACAGGCTGCGGTGGGGGCCTTGGATCAAATTGCGCCTTTGCGGCCTCTGATCCGACGCAGATCCCGGGCGGCTCCTTGGTTTACCGTGGAGCTCAGGGAAATGAAGCATCGGAAAAGACGCCTGGAGGGTGGTTGGAGATCCTCCCGATCCGAGTCCGACCGAACACAACTAAGAACCCATATTAGGTCTTATCTTGTGGCGATGGAAGTGGCGAAACGTAACTATTTCGCCACTCTCATTGCATCTGCAGAAAATTGCCCAGCAGCCCTGTTTAGAGTGACCCGCTCCCTCCTTAATCAGGGAGCGAGGGAGGACCCCTTACAGGGCCGTGCTGAGGATTTTGCACAGTTTCTGCAAGATAAAATCACTCAGATTCGGACCGGGTTGGACTCCGACTGGACAGAGTCCATTGAGGTGACAGGGCCTAGTCTCGGTGGAGACATCTGGGTTGAGTTTGAGCCTGTTTCATTGGATGATGTGGACAGGATTATGGGTAGGTTGGGGTCTTCCACATATTTACTGGACCCTTGTCCCTCCTGGCTTGTTTCGGCAGCCAGGGAGGTGACTGGAGACTGGATCCAGGCTATTGTCAACGCTTCACTAAAGGAAGGGGTCTTTCCCGCTGCGCTTAAAGAGGCGGTGGTTCGACCCCTCCTTAAGAAGCCTAACCTGGATCCTGACGTACTTAACAACTACCGTCCAGTCTCCAACCTTCGCTTTTTAGCGAAGGTTGTTGAGTCCGTGGTGGCACAGCAATTCCCTCAATTCCTGGAGGAAACTGACTACCTGGATCCTTACCAATCTGGTTTCAGGCGTGGCCACAGCACGGAAACGGCATTGGTCGCCCTAGTAAATGATCTCTGGCGGGCCAGGGATGGGGGTTGCTCCTCCATCCTGGTCCTTCTTGACCTCTCAGCGGCATTCGATACCATCGACCATGGTATCCTGCTGCAGCGGCTCAGGGGGATAGGGTTAGGAGGCACTGTTTTACAGTGGTTCTCCTCCTATCTCTCGGGCCGTCTGCAGTCTGTTTGGGCGGGGGGTCAGGGATCCTCCCAGAGGCCTCTCACTTGTGGGGTGCCTCAGGGATCGGTTCTCTCCCCTCTGCTCTTTAATATCTATATGAAACCACTGGGTGAGATCATCCGTGGTTTTGGGGTGAGGTATCATCAATATGCTGATGATACCCAGCTTTACATCTCCACCCCTGACCACCCTAGGGATGCCCTTTCCGTGATGTCCCACTGCCTGGAAGCGGTGCGGGTTTGGATGGGGAGGAACAGGCTTAGACTCAACCCTTCCAAGACTGAGTGGCTGTGGATGCCGGCATCCCGGGATCTGGAGGTTCCATCCTTAATGATCGGAGGTGAAATCCTTGCTCCCTCCGACAGGGTCCGCAACTTGGGTGTCCTCCTGGATTCTCGGCTGTCTTTAGATGACCATCTGACGGCCGTAACCAGGGGGGCCTTCGCACAGGTCCGTCTTGTGCGCCAGTTGCGCCCGTTCCTAGACCGGGATGCCCTCGCCACGGTCACTCACGCCCTTGTTACCTCTAGGTTGGACTACTGTAACACCCTCTACATGGGGCTGCCCTTGGGATGTGTCCGGAGGCTTCAGCTAGTCCAAAATGCAGCCGCGTGGGTAGTTACGGGGGCGTCTAGATACTCCCGTGTAACACCTCTCCTGCGTGAGCTGCACTGGCTACCGGTGGCACTCTGGATACGTTTCAAGGTGCTGGTGCTCACCTATAAAGCCCTTCATGGCTTAGGCCCGGGGTACTTGCAGGACCATCTCCAGCCGTTCTCCCATCGTCCTGTGCGCTCTCACAGAGTCGGCCTCCTCAGGGTGCCGTCGGCCAAACAATGTCGGCTGACGACCCCCAGGGGGAGGGCGTTCTCTGTGGGAGCCCCGACCCTCTGGAATGGATTGCCCACTGAGCTCAGGACAGCCCCTGACCTTCTTTCCTTCCGTCGCGAGCTGAAGACGTGGCTCTTCCGCCAATTAAACTGATCCGTTTGGGGGTACACTGGTATAATTTTAAATCGTTTTTAATTGGGTTACTGATTTTAATTTGGTATTGTATTGTGATTTGTATTGAAGCTGTCATTTTGTAAGCCGCCTTGAGTCCCTAGGGAGAAAGGCGGCATATAAATCGCAATAAATAAAATAAATAAATAAATAAATGTGACATCACACTTTCTGTTCACATAGTGATGATAACTCCAGTCTCAAGAATCATCTGTACTGTTAATCTAAAGTCATATTGATTGTAGGGTGACAAGATCACTCCGTTTTTGATCAGATGAATATTTTCCCTATTGGTATCCATTTATAATATTTCATGAACAATCCCCTTCATCACGGGTGGGCTGCTGGGGGTTTTCAGGGGTTTGGGAGTGTCACTGCATTTTTGTATTTACCAGATGAGCTCTTATTTTTGAACTTTCAGATTTACCGTAGCTTGCCAAGTTCTTATCAGTAAGCTAACTGCGCATGTCTACATTCCTTCACTTTCTTCTCTCTTTCTTTGTTCTCCGGCCAGGAGAGGTGGCTGGGAAAGCTTTGCCAAGATGTAATTAATTAGCTAGTAAGATTTTTTATTTTCTTTATAACAAATAAATGAGCTTTTCTTAGAAAACATATCTTTGTGTTTATTTTCTTAACGTATACTTCAAGGAAAGGTCACGATCCATTCTCTAAATCAAGGTGCAATTACCCAAAAGCAGAATGGGATTAATTGCCACCCTGACAAGGAGAACCTCTAGCTAAGATTCTGTGCAGTTCGGAAAAGGCCCAAATCCCACTCCTGGTTGGCCCCGCCCATCCCTCCCCACCCAGGAGTCCCCAAGCAGCTCATTTTGGATGTAGGTAAGTGCAGGGCATGCACGGAGGCTCAGGAAGGGTGAAAAACATGTGTTTTTGGCTCCGGAGGCCCTCTGGGAGGCTGTTTTCACCCTCCCAGAGGCTTGAGGAAAACCTCCGGAGCCCGGGGAGGGCAACCCCACCCCCCTCTGTGGTGCAGGAGGCCAACTAGGCCATCCCACCATGGCCACACCCACCCAGCAAATGGGCAGAGAACCCCTTGCTAAAATTTTTGAAGCCCACCCCTGCCCTTCATGTGATTATTGTCATCTGTGGAAGAGTTTTGCTCAATCTTCTTAGCAGTTATTTGGGTACTGTGGTATATCTACTCTAAATCTAACTCTCTGTCTCCTTCTTTGTTGCCCCAAAAAGATATTTGTGCAAAGTTAAAAGCTTTCTCGCAGCTGACATATAATTTGTTTTGTCCTCTTTCTAATCTTTCCAGTAATATAATGTGTATTTGCGTTGAATTCTTTCAGATTTTCAACGTCTATTTCTTTGTAGACTTTAATAATAATAATAATAATCTACCCCCGGCGAGATTAGCTAAAATGTTTCCCGGGACATCTGCCTGCTGTTGGAAGTGTGGTTACAACAATGGAACCTATTTTCACCAATGGTGGACCTGCCCGCAGGCGGTTAAATATTGGAAAAAAATACGGCAATGGATTTTGGAAATTACACAGATTAATTTGGAATTAAGACCTGAGATTTTCCTATTGGGGGCAAAACCTTTGAATGTTAAGTCAGATATATGGTTCTTGTTGACTCACATTATCACTGCAGCAAGATTAGCGTATGCGCAGGAGTGGAAAAATCAATACTTACCGATAGATTTGAAAATAATATATAAAATTAATGAGTGTGCGGAATCAGATAGACTAACTAGATTGATCAATGGTAAAAAAGATTCAGAATTTTATAACAGTTGGAAAGTATGGTACGATTGGGTCCAGAAAAGGTGGGATAGAATAGACATATGATGATGTATATATATGATGGCAAATATGTATGTATAAAGGAATGATTTTATACTTATGGACAATGTAATCATATTATACCATGGTGGCAGGATTGTATATTTTATTTGTGTATTAGTGTATAGAATATATTAATAAAAATTATATAAAAATAATAATAATAATAATAATAATAATAATGTTGTGTGTGTGTGTGTATGTGTGTTCTGTTTCCTCTTGATTTTTATCCTTCAGTTATGGAAGAAAGCAATGCCTCCAAGATAGTCCTTTTTAACTGACCTCTGGCTAATCTATAAATTAGTTCCTAGTGCATTAACTCACTGGAAAATGTGTCAAGGAATTAAATTAATCTCAGTGCCATGCCAGTATTATGACACTAGCGATTATCTTCTCGTCTAAGTTAAAATCAGCATCGTGTCACTCTAAATAATGGCATGCTCCCAATTAAATAGTTATATTATTTATTATAACATTAAGTAAAAATAATTTTGTTCAAAAATACATTTATTTTTTGTTAAGTCTCATGATATTTTTTATGAAAAAGTGGTGAAATCGCTTCTCGGCCTTTTGGCTAAGATCAAGTGTAGTATCTGTTCTTATCAGTTTAATATCTGATATGTCCTCTATTTGAGGACTACATATTAAATGGATTTTTGGAACTGGTGGAACAAAGTTGATATTGTATATGATAACAGCAGCGAGATTATTGATAGGTCAATATTGGAAAAATGAAGCTATGCCTACTATTGAAGAATGGACTTTGAAGATGGCCAGTTTCGCAGAGATGGCAAAGATTTCAGCATATTTAAAAGATCGCTCATAAGAGACTTATGTATGGGAGTGGAAAAAGTGGATAGATTATGTGCAGAATAAATATCAAACTAGGAAATACCAGATAGCTTTTAACTGAAAGTATTATATAGGGATAGAATAATAGAATTTTGTGAAGATGTGAGAAAGATACAGAGGGTGGACAGGTTCAAGTTTTATAAAAAGGGGATTTTGATTTGGATTATATTTTGAGGAAGTCTGGGGGGAGGGGAGGGTTAGGGGGGGTTAGGGAGGGTTAGAGAGGTCAGGGAGGGAGGGGGGGAAATTGGGGAGGAAATGTAACTGTAAAACTTTTTCAATAAAAAAAAAAGTGGTGAAATCTTGAAATGTCAAGCTACGAAGGATGAACCATTGGGCAATTGTTCAAGCTCATCTTACGGACCCCAGGGTCAGGAAAAAAATGTCTGCTGTTCTAAGAAGTACAGTAAAGGAAGACTGATGCTGGGCTTGTTGACTGAAAGGTCGGGAGTTCAGCAGTTCGAATCCCTGGTGCCGGATAATGGGGTGAGCTCCCGTTACTTGTCCCAGCTTCTGCCAGCCTAGCAGTTCAAAAGCATGTAAAAAATGCAAGTAGAAAAATAGGGACCACCTTTGGTGGGAAGGTAACAGCGTTCCGTGTGGCTTTGGTTTTTAGTCATGTCGGCCACATGACCACGGAAACGTCTTCGGACAGCGCTGGCTCTTCGACTTCCAAGTCACTCTACCCCTAATCTACTGCTCCAGCTCAAAGGAATTTCCCCCCTCCCATCCCATCTCCTAGGGGATATTATCTCCAGGGAAAATAAGTAGGTGAAAAGTCAAACGTCCCTTTCCAGATGCCTCCGCTTCTCCTTCTTATGTCAGCACTAGAGTAAATGCAGCTTGAAGTGCTGACAGTTACATTCATTTCATATTTCATTTCCATGTTTTATTATCGAGCCATTGATAAAATAAATCCCATATCTTATAATATTGTTTGTCTTCCTGTTCTCTAATTTGAAATGTCAATTTACTCATTTCAGCACATTCCATGATTTTCTTAATAACTTCATCGGTTATACATAATGGTTGGTTAAACTTTGGGGTACCACATGACCAGATTCAATTTTATGACTGTTTTTTATAATAGTTGTAACTGAGTCACTGCAGTTCTTAAGCACATGGTCCTTAAGCAAAACCTGGGCCTTCCTAATGGGTGTCTTAAAACATTGGAACACTGCAACCAGTCATAAATATAAACTGGCTGCCAAGTGCCCAAAATGTGATCAGATAACTGCGATGTGTGTGCGAATCATAACTTTAAAGAATTATCATAAGTAGCTTTTATGAAGTCCATCCTAACTTTAGTCATTAAACTGTTGATCGTAAGTTGAGTACTGCCTATAATTATAACGATTTTGTACAACAATACCTGGAGGAAATGCAATTGTCACGTTATCTAACCACCTCTCATTTTATATAGGATTTTCCAGTATGTCATAATCTCCTATACCTACTGTAAACAGCAGAGGCTTTCTTTAGCAAGAGCACTCCACCTCACACCTCAAGCCACATGTAGTCCTGTTAAAAATTTAGCTGCAGACCCAGAACTCTCTAAACATTATCCGCAAATTATATCTACTGTATGTTTAAAGTGAGAGAAAGGGCACATTATAAATGCCTATAGAGATTCTTAGTCATCCAGGCAGTGGTGGGTTCCTCCCAGTTCCGCCGAGCTGGTAGCGGTGACGATATGACGTCGCCAAACCGGTTCTGGGGCCCCCGCCCCCTGCCCCCCCGCATTATTCTTAACTTTTATTTGGCCCCAATCTATTGCTGCCTCCTGAGTCCCAGTTGATGGGCTATAAGGAAAAAAAACTGTTTAAACTCTTGCCAAGGAACTTCAAAGGGCCGCCCTACAGCTGATCAGAGGTAAAAGGCAGTTTGGTGGTAGACTGGTGCCTCCAAAAACAAATGAGTAGACCAGTGCCTGCAAAAATAAATGGGTAGACCAGTGCCTGCAAAAATGAATCAGTAGACCAGTGCCTGCAAAAATACATGAGTAGACCAGTGCCTGCAAAAATAAATGGGTAGACCGGTACAGTTCTGCAAGCAGTTAAAGGCCTGGTGGACCAGTACCCCTGCTAAATCCTAAAGAATTGTCACATGACCATCAAGCCACACCCACAAAATAAGCCACGCCTACAGAACCGGTAGTAAAAACTTTAGAACCCACCCCTGCATACAGGTCATGGTTGTCCCAAAGGTGCTTTTTCAAGAGGCAACTGGGCTTTTCCAGAAATGAGTATTACAGCTGACATGGCTTCTAATGATACATTTACAATGTCCTAAAGGTGGTTTATCAAGAGGCAACTGGACTTTTCTTTTCTGGTTTTTCTTTGAAGAAGCTGAAGAAGCTTCTTGGCTGAGAAGCAAAACATTTTCAAAGAAAAACCAGAAAGTCCAGTTGCCTCTTGAAAAAGCACCTTTAGGACATTGTAAATGTATCATTAGAAGCCATGTCAGCTGTAATACTAATTTCATTCCATTAAATATAAATGTTGTTTTGGCCAGTGGTGGGATTCAAATAATTTAAGAACCAATTCTCTGCCCTAATGACCAGCTGGGTAGGCATGGCTCGGTGGTCACGTGACCGTGTGGGCGTGGCCAACTCAACATCATTTAGCTGTTACAATGTAATAAGGGTTAACCAGAGAAGCAGTTTCTGTAGGCAGGGCAATAAAAATTACCGTATTTTCCGGCGTATAAGACGACTGGGCGTATAAGACGACCCCCTACTTTTCCTGTTAAAATATAGGGTTTGGGCTATACTCGCCGTATAAGACTACCCCTCTTCCAACGCACACCAAATAAAAATTAAAAAACATCAGATTTGATTTCAATATGGTAATTTTAATTCAAATGCTTATGACACGCAGGTACTGATCAGGAAAACTGTCACTTATAAACATAAGGCTGTTTGTCATCAAACATGTCAACATAAAACAGTGCAATTGGATTAAACTTTTCCTAATTCACTCTAAAGCTGAAAGGAAGGATAAGACAATAAACCCATGGGAGCTGCCATGCTGTTTGTTTTCTAAGCTGTCAACCAAACTGGAACTGATGATGATAGGAGGAAGATAACAAACAATAGAGAGCCAGTGCCGGGCAAGTCCCTGGCGAGTCAGCAACGCCCATCATAACTGCAAGCTATTTTTACAGGTTTTGCTGGCGTGACAGTTTCCCTTTAAAAGCCTTCAAAATCCTCCTGTTCGTCATCTGATATCATAAGTACATCAAGGACATCTTGTGATACATTTGTAAGGCAGTCATCATATGGATCTAATTCTGTATCAGATAGTGTGGTCTCAGCTTCGGCTTCCTCTTCATCTTGCCACAAGTAGTCGTCCTCCATACCATCTAATGAATTTGATATGCCACACTTCTTGAAAGACTTGATTACTGTTTCTGCATCAATATCATTCCAGGCTTTTATGACAAACTTGCACAAACATCCAACTGTGGAGCATGCATGTTTCCTCCTTTTGTGAATGACTTTTCACCGCTAACCATCCACTCATTCCACTGTTCTCGAATGCGATCTTTAAATGGCTTGTTTAGGCACACATCCAGTGGCTGTACCAATGATGTCAATCCTGCAGGAATAACTGCCGCATCTGTGTTTATTCTTGCAAGCCTTTGCTTGGTGCTGGGAGTTAAATGAGCCCTGAACATATCCCACACCAGTAGACTACGTGTTTGAATAAGTCCACCTGGTCACCTGCTCCATACATTATCAAGCCATAGCTTTACCCCTTCTTCATCCATCCAGCCTTTTTCATTCACATGTACAAAACAACCAGCAGGGAACTTTAGTTTTGGCATTGTTTTTCTTTTAAAAATAATCATTGGTCTCAGTTTGGAGCCATCAGCTGTGCATGCTAGTACCACTGTAAAACTGGACTTCTCATGTCCTGTTGTTTTAATTAAAATTGTTTTTTCACCTTTTGGATGGACAGTTTTATTTCCAATCATATCAAAATTCATTGGCGTTTCATCCATATTTCCGATACTACTTAATGCATAGCCATGTTTCTTGCGCTGTTTTATTACGTATCAATGGAAACTATTTACTTTGGCATCAAGATCTGCAGGTAATTTTTGTGCAATTTTTGTCTTTTGCCTCAGAACCAAATTATGCCTTTCCAAGAATCTAGTACACCAGGATACAGTGGCCTTAAATCTGTTGCTGCGATCTGGGTCAGATATGGCCCACTGAAGTGCAAACAAACATATTTTATTTCGTGTCACTACATAACCGTTTCGACGATGCTCATTCACCATGTCTGCTACATGTTTTTCGAGTTCTGGCCAATGTGGGGTGCCTCTTCTTAATGCACACTTACCCCTTGGCATACTCTTTAATGCTTTTACATTTGCTTTCCAGTCCCGAACCATCTTTTCTGTTACTCCATATTGTTATTATGTTCCATGGCAAAGTCTACAACTTTGAGTTTAAAACTGGCTTCATATTTCTTTCTTCTTGCTGGTGGAGCCATGATGGGGTCTCGACTGTTATATTTGTATACTATACTGTATGTACTGTTGCTGTACTGTATGTATTGTTGCTGTACTGTAGAGAAAGGTAATGGGCTACGCTACGTGTAGTGGCAAGAGGGCTATTTTGTACCAGGTTTTTTTCCTTCACCCATGCAGCCTTGTCATGAATCTGAGTTGCTGGCACTGACTGATGACGCTACGGGAGCGCCGACAACATTGACAGGAAGCTGTGCCGATCTAGTCAAGGCTGCATGCTGCTGAATGCTGGAACCAGCTGGTTGCTGAGCGGAGCTTCTCCCAGGCATCTAGGGGGATATTACCAATGCTCCGACTTCCCCAGCTGACCCCCACTGATGGCGAGCCCCACTGGTCTGGGGAAGTCAGAGCATCGGTAATATCCCCCTGGATGCCTGGGGGAAGCTCCGCGCAACAACCAGCTGGTTCCAGCATTCCAAGGCGATTCCAAGGAGGTCCATGGTGAAAGCGGCGCCGCGGTCGACCTGGGCCAGCGCCTTGCACACCTGGCTCTGCGTCTTCATTATGAGAAGCTCCATGCAACTTTGCATGTCTCCGCCCCAGTCTCACAGCTCTCGCAATCCGCTCACCGGAGGAACCATGAAGCGCTTGCACCGCCTTGCCAGATCTTCCTCATCCTCCTTTCCCCACGGCTTTTCTAGTTGTAATTGCTGCTGCTGTTGCTGCTGCCACCGAGGCTGCTCCTTCATCTCCGTCCGCCGCACCAGACCCAGCCCGGCCAGCACCGCCGTGGCTCCCGCAGTCCAAGCGACGCCGATCGCTGCCACCCACCATCGCCCCAACGGGAAGAACCGCCCGGCAGCAATTCCAAGGAGCCCGAAGCGAACATCCTGGAACAGCGCGGGCCGGCCCGGAGGCTTAAACCCCGGGAGCCCAGGTGCCGAACCCCGCACAGCAGAAAAGACATGACAGCCGGTGCCCAGTTCCTTCTGCAGCCGTCCGGATCGGCGTCCGGGCTCGCAGATGAAGGGTGGGAGTGTGCAGCGCGCTTTCCTGGCTTGGCGCCGATCCGGACGGCTGCAGAAGGAACTGGGCACCGGCTGTCATGTCTTTTCTGCTGTGCGGGGTTCGGCACCTGGGCTCCCGGGGTTTAAGCCTCCAGGCCGGCCCGCGCTGCTCCAGGATGTTCGCTTCGGGCTCCTTGGAATCGCTGCCGGGCGGTTCTTCCCGTTGGGGCGATGGTGGGTGTTAGCGATCGGCGTCGCTTGGACTGCGGGAGCCACGGCGGTGCTGGCCAGGCTGGGTCTGGTGCGGCGGGCGGAGATGAAGGAGCAGCCTCGGCGGCAGCAGCAGCAACAATTACAACCGGAAAAGCCGTGGGGAAAGGAGGATGAGGAAGATCTGGCAAGGCGGTGCGAGTGCTTCATGCCTCCTCTGGTGAGCGGATTGCGAGAGCTGCGCGACTGGGGCAGAGACATGCGAAGTCGCATGGAGCTTCTCATAATGGAGACGCAGAGCCAGGTGTGCAAGGCGCTGGCCCAGGTCGACCGCGGCACCGCTTTCACCGTGGACTGCTGGGAAAGGAAGGAAGGTGACCCGAATTCCGGGGTAGAGTGGGGACGCGTTCCTTTCTTGTGGGCCGCGCACTGCCTGGCACCTCTTGTAGGTTGGAACTAATTTGGAGTACAGCTTCCCCTCAATGTTGCCGGCGCTCCCAAAATTGTCATCGGTCAGCGCCAGCAACTCAGATTCGGGTACCTGGCGTATAAGACGACCCCCAACTTTTGAGATGATTTTCTTGGGTTAAAAAGTCATCTTATACGCCAGAAA
>NW_027257307.1:20000-28170 GCF_029215685.1 Pituophis catenifer annectens
GGACTTAAACTAAAAAAGAATAAATGTATGATCGCTGTCCCCTCCGTTGAATTTTTGGGGTACAGGGTGGACGGCACAGGAATCCACCCTACCGAAAGCAAGGTGAGAGCTATTAGGAGCGCACCTGCCCCCAAGACCAAAGCAGAGCTCCAAGCCTTCCTTGGACTGCTCAATTTTTACTCAATGTTCCTGAAAGACAAAGCTACCGTCGCAGATCCCCTACAAAAACTATTGGGGAAGAATGTACCATGGGTCTGGGGGAAACCACAAGCAGCCGCTTTTGAGGCAGTAAAGAAACTTCTATCGGAAGACAGTTTCCTAATCCAATACAATGCAGCGCTACCGCTTGTATTGGTTTGTGACGCCTCCCCCGTAGGAGTTGGTGCCGTCCTAGGCCATAGACTGCCGAACGGCCTAGAGGCGCCCATTGCGTTTTACTATCGCACACTGTCAAGCGCAGAGCGGAACTATAGTCAGTTGGACAGAGAGGCTCTGGCTGCAATTGCGGGGGTTAAAAAGTTCCACGAATACCTCTATGGCCGGCAATTCGAACTTGTGACTGATCACCGGCCTTTGCTAGGACTTTTGGCAGGCGACAGGCCCACCCCCGCTGCCCTTTCCCCACGTTTGACTAGATGGGCTATCTTTCTTTCGGCCTATTCATATCAACTTGTACATGGACCTGGACGGACCCTGGGTCATGCGGATGCCCTCAGCCGCTGCCCCCTACCTGATTTACTGACCAATCCAACACCAGAGGCCTCCATCCTTCTACTGGACTCATTAACTTTGGGACCTATTTCCTCTGCCGAAGTGGCAAAAGCCTCAGCCAGGGACCCGATCATTCGCACTGTGATGGGGTGGGTGCTGAAAGGGTGGACGGTCAAGGTGGACGGGGGGGACTACCAAGGTTTTGTAAACAAACGAAACGAACTGTTTTCGCAAGGTGGTTGTTTGTTGTGGGGTGACAGGGTGGTGGTGCCAACAAAGCTACGAACTAGGGTCTTAGAATTGCTGCACGAAGGGCATCCGGGCATTGTCAGAATGAAGAGTTTAGCCCGCAGTTATGTAGGGTGGCCCAACATGGACCAAGTTATCTCCGAGTGGGTGGGGAAGTGCAGACCCTGCCAGGAGTCTCGCCCCGATCCCCCGGTAGCGCCCATCCGAGAGTGGGAGAAACCGAAAGGGTCATGGGGGAGAATCCATATCAATTTCGCTGGCCCCTTCCATGGGCAAACATTTTTAATTGTAGTAGATGCCTTTTCGAAATGGCTAGAAATAATTTTAATGCCCTCTACCACAGCCGAGGCAGTTATTAAAGCCTTTCGCAAACTATTTGCCACACATGGCCTACCGGATACTCTAGTATCTGACAACGGCCCTCAATTCACAGCAACCCTGTTCGAGGGTTACTTGGCCAGACTGGGCATCCGCCATGCCCTATCGGCCCCGTTCCACCCGGCTTCTAACGGATTGGCCGAATGTTTTGTAAGAACAGCCAAAGAGGCCCTATCCAGACTAGATAACGGGGACTGGCAGGCCAGGATAGACCAATTCTTAGCTGTCCAGCATGCCACACCATGCACAGCCACAGGGAGAAGCCCAGCAGAGCTACTCATGGGTAGGAAGCTTCGGTGCGTGTTAGATAGGCTTCACCCCAACTACTCGCACGAAAATTTCAAGGGAGAGACCTCTGGACTAAGACAGTTTCAGGTTGGGTCCCCGGTGTTCGCTCACAACTACGCCAGCGGACCTCTATGGGTTGCAGGAACCATAGTGGGCATAACAGGCCCGAAATCTTATATGGTAGACGTAGGGGTAGACAGACTCTGGAAGCGCCACATAGACCAACTGAGAAAAAGGGTAGTCGGCGAAGCAAACATCAATTTAGACATCTCCGAGCCTAACTATAACAACTTTCCCAAAACAGCTAACTCAAGCCCGGGTTCGCGAGAATACTTAGCTGACAAGCCCTGGTTCCAGCGCTGCCCCAGCGAGTCGCCACTCCCAACTGGGAATAACCACGCCCCGGACAAAATCCAGGAGGTTCCATTGACGGAGCCGGGAGAGACAGAAAGTCCCTCCGACCAGCTCGACGCCCCACCAAACACTGAACTGCGCAGGTCAACTAGGACGAGAACTCGACCTGGGCACCTGCGAGATTTCGTGTGTACTTATGTAAATATTTGAGTGTTAGTACCTTCTGGGAAGGGAGGGGTGTTATGTATTGATACTTTTAAGCGGGAGTTTCAAACCTGCCTATGTTTCTGATTGGCTGACAGTCCCTCCAGGATTGTATATAAGGAGGGCTGCAGCCTCTGAGTTTTTGCTGAAGTCTCACTGTATATTAAAGAGCTGTTGTCACTTGCTTGGTTGTGCCTCTCATTATTCCCGAACCACTTCACTAACATTTAGAAATTAGTATTTCGTATCAAAGGTTGTCAACTGTTATACTGTGAATTATGTCCTTGGAGAATTGTGTTCTTTTTGTGGAGCATTTATAATTGTTTTGTTAAGTGCTCACTAAAAAGAAGTACAACTATCCTTTCTAATGAACTTTGTCCAGGGGTGAAATGCTACCGGTTCGGCATAATTTGGCCGAACTGGTAGCGATGGCGACGGGTGATTCGGAGAATCGGTAGTGACGGCAGCACGAGGCTCCACCCATTTGCCCGATCATCATTACTTCCTGGTTTTAACCAGGAAGTAACCTGTTTTTTACCCTTTGCACATGCACAGGAGGGTTTGTGCATGTGCAGAGGGTCCATGCATGCATGGAACGAGCGTGTGCACACGGCATATACACTTCTGAACCAGTGGGGAAGGTAAATAGATTTCACCCCTGCCTTTGTCTAATGGCTACTTCTTTGTATGGGCATTTACTATCCATACACTCTATAGCAGAGGTCTTCAAACTTGGCAGCTTTAAGACTCCATAGCTGGCTGGAGAATTCTGGGAGTTGAAGTCCACAAGTCTTAAAGTTGCCAATTTTGAAGACCCCTGCTCTATAGTAAGCTTCTTCCTGAAGCATTTGCCTCCTTTTTAATTCAAAAAATAAAAGTTAAGAGAAATCAGTTTTATAATTTATTTCAGCATTTAATCTGCACATATCAAAAACATTTTCCAGGTCTAATGAAACCACAACAGCTGCTTGAAACATTTTCAGGATTTCTAAAACATCCATAAATAATCTAGTGTTATCAGAATCTTAATGTCTTTTCATAAAGTCAGACTGTGCAGAATGTATTATTGATGTACTACTTTCAACAGTAGTACATGCTAAAGTCACAAACAAGATTTTTACATCTACCTTTAGCAAAGATATTGAAGAATAACTAGCATGCTGGGAAGCAAGCGAAGTGATAAACATTAGCAGCAAGGTTATGCATTATTGAAAATTGGTTTGGATTAAACTCAACTGAGATTGAATTATTTATTTTATTTATTTATTTTATTTTATTTAAATTTGTATATTTGAATGATGATGTTGGGGAAGAAAGGGAGGAAGGGAGGAAGGAAGGAGGGAAGGAAGGGAGGCTTTATAAAATCATGTATATTTGCATACCTCAGTAATAATTATCCACATTGAGCAATTTTTACAGATGAATAACCAGGTCTCAGAAAGATAATTTGGAAACAAATTAGAACAGCAGATCCAAACAACATCCAGGACAGTGGTGGGTTTCAATTTTTTTTTACTACCGCTTCTGTGGGTGTGGCTTGGTGGGCGTGGCATGGCTTGGTGGGCGTGGCTTGGTGAGCATGGCAGGGGAAGGATAGTGTAAAATTTCCATTCTCTCCCCAATCCAGGGGAAGGTTACTGCAAAATCCCCATTTCCTCCCGATCAGCTGGGACTCAGGAGGCAGAGAATGGATGGGGGCGAGGCCAGTCAGAGGTGGTATTTACCGGTTCTCCGAACTACTCAAAATTTCTGCTACCGGTACTCCAGAACTGGTCAGAACCTGCTGAAACCCACTAGGAGCTCTTGACATCTAACTTTCTATGCTGATCAATGAAACTAGTGGACTTGTCTGGAAATCCTTTTAATTTTCTACTGAATAATTGTCTAAAGCATGCATCTATATGGATTTCACTGTATCTCTTTGACTGTTTGTAACAATCTGTTGATAATAAGGTAATATGGTGTGAACCAAATAAAGTTACTGTAGGTCTTCTTCAATTCAGAGTTTGATGACTATGTATATGTATGTGTATGTGTATGTGTATGTGTATGTGTATGTGTGTATGTATGTATGTATGTATGTATGTATGTATATTTCTAGTTTTGTCTTCATACATCTTCCTCCACTCATCCTCTTCATTTTATTAGCTACTTCTCATAACAAAAGATAGCAAATTAATTTCTAGAACAAATATACCACAAACACAATTAAAAGGCTATAAGCTAATATGCTTTCAGTAGCCTTTTTCTCATCTAAAATACTTCTGAAGCCGCTGCTGTTTTTAATCTAGTTTATTTCTGATGTTCTGGCAGAATAGTCTTCTTGGCACATGTTAGAGGAATTAAGATTAACATCACTTTATGTGCAAAGTATATAATGTGATTATTTAGAAAGTAGGCAGTTGTGATAAGGCAATACTTCTCTGTAAAACTATGGTTATACCTCAAATTTAGAAATAACAGAAAAAATAGCAGCTGATATTATATTTAGTATTGATATATCAGCTACATTTGCAATTAGGCAGCATCTCAAAATTTGCTTATGCTTATTTGATAAAATAACAGAATAACAGAATTGGAAGAGATCTTGGAGGTCTTTTATACAACCTCCCTACTCAGGCAGGAAGCCCAATACCGGTTCAGACAAATGGTTGCCTAATCTCTTCTTAAAAACATTCAGTGTTGGAGCATTCGCAACTTCTGGAAGCAAGTTGTTCCATTGAATAATTGTTCTGTCAGGGAATTTCTGCTTCTCTCTTTGATTAGTTTCCATCCATTACCTCTTGTCTTACCCTCAGGTGGTTTAGAGAATAGCTTGACTCCCTCTTCTTTGTGGCAACCCCCGAGATATTGGAACACTGCTATCATGTCTCCCCTAGTCCTTCTTTTCATTAAACTAGACATACCCAGTTCCTGCAATTGTTCTTCAAAGGTTTTAGCCTCCAATCCCCTAATCATCTTTGTTGCTCTTCTCTGTACTCTTTCTAGAGTCTCCACATCTTTTTTTACAATGTGGTGAGTCGGGCGACCAAAACTGGATGCACTATTCCAAGTGTGATCTTACCAAGGCTTTATAAAGTGGTATCAACGCTTCATGTGAGCTTGATTTTATCAAAGTTAAAAAAATATATTTTTGCTTCAAAAGAATTTTAAAAACCTTGAGATGTATTATAGGTCTTTATCTGATTACTGGATTACTAATTAAGGACTGGATATTCATGAAACACTCCCCCCCTCCAATATTGCTGAACTTTTCACAACCCTCACAATAGAACCACCACAGACTCCAGAGACTTTCTTAAGACAACCTGCTTCTGTCTTTAGATTTTTGCTAAAGGCTGAATATCTTTTATCAATGGAGACAGTTCAATGGGCTGCTGCTGGTTTCGACCGGTTCGGGCAAACCGGTAGTTCCAACTGGCTGGGCCCGCCCACCAGCCCATGAAGCCCAGCTGATTGCCATGCCTCACCTAGTCTACTCACCATGGCTGCCTGAGAAATTTGCTGTGTGTTTGAAGCCGCGCAAAAGTGAGGAAGGCGCACGCGTGAGCGAAGCGACCCTGCGCGCATGTACGCGTACATTTCAGGCAAACTGGTTGTTAACGTATGTGCAGCCCACCTCTGAGTTCAGTGCCTGCTTGAAAAACAACTCCAAAACAAGGGGTGAAATACAAATTTAATTGAAAGTTATACAAGTATTTGACTTATATTTCAATTTAGTTTCAGTTCTAAACAGGCTTGACAATAGTAGCTTAAGAAATAATGATCAACCTATCCACTCACCCAGACAAATGCTATAAATGTTTCATGAGATTGCAGCTGTCAGGGAAGGACGCACAGAAATTACCCATCAGGTCTCTAGAGTTTTAGCATGTCTGCTTTACTACCTCTTTTTGGATTTTAAGGAAGCACCTATAACAAAACCATTTATTTTCTGAAAGATGCATCAGGGAAATCAATTGCTTATACGTTGGAATGACCAGTTCCCAATCTGTGACAAACCAATGTTGAAAGAACCCTTCCATTTGGGAATTGATTTTTCAAAGGTTTATCAAAGCCGAGACTTTTGTATGCTAAAAGTGTTGCTTCCCTGTTGATTTTCTTGTCTGGGTCTTCTTATATTTAAACAAGTCCATGCACTGATTTTCCTTTGCAGGTCTGTTCTTTGCCTTACATATTTAGAAACATCACAAGCAACACAAAAGATCTTTGTATTCTTTGTCTTTAATGTTACACTAATGGATGGTCCTCTTTTGTTAATTGTGCTTGGCAACAATCAAGAAGATAGATTGCTGTTCTCTGAATTCTTACTGACAATCACAGGTAGCCAATCCTCCTTTGGAGGAGTACAGAGATAAGTTGAAGAAGGAATGCAAGAATGGTAAACAAACATAAACCTAACCCTGACAAAGACGAAAGTCTAAGAAAGAAACTCAGAATAAACCTGCCTTAATTCTCTCCCCTCCCCTCCCCTCCCCTCCCCTCCCCTCCCCTCCCCTCCCCTCTCCCCTCCCCTCCTCTCCCCTCCTCTCCTCTCCTCTCCTCTCCCCTCTCCCCTCCTCTCCTTTTCTCTACTCTACTCTACTCTACTCTACTCTACTCTACTCTACTCTACTCTACTCTACTCTACTCTACTCTACTCTATCATGTCTGAACTTCTATCTTGTCTTTGAGGAGGGAAAGGGAAGCTCTGTTAGGGTTTCTATTTGCAGCAGTAGAGCTCTAATAGTCTTTATGGTATATGTTTCTTGATCTAGCCTACCTTGTAAGAATAACATCTTCCCTAAGAGTTATCCAACTTTTTCCTTTTGCATATCATCCTCTGCCCTTCACCATTCTGATCCCCATCTCATCTTCTAATACCCATCAATCCTAAACACCTTTAACCCAGTACCCTGCCCAGCTGAATCCATTCTATGGCACAACGTTTTTATCGCACCATCTCACAAACACAGTCTACTCCCCACCCCAGCTCACCCATCCCTGGTGATACATTTGAGCTAATATTACTTTGCAGACTCCTTAGCTATTATAATGAAACCCATAATAGCACATTCTTCTGTCATCTTCTCAGATCTCAATTTTTTTTCATCTAGAAGGAGAAGTTATTTATTTTGTCCACTCCCAATGTGAAGCTCCACTGTCCCTGTATAATAGTCTACACCTGTTCTTCTCCCTTCTCCTTCTCCTTTATTTTCTTTATTTCCAATCCCTGCTTACAAATCTTTTTCACTGTCTGTTTTTCTTTCAGGAAACAGCTACAACAACAGAAGTGCTGTGTAATATTCTGTGACTTGTCTATAGATCATTATTGGAGATAAAAAAGGCTTTTGCTCAAGATTGTTGGAAGAAATCTCCTTCTAGGTTCTGCTCCAAGTGGGGAAAAAGACAATGGAAACATGGAGACTGCTTGGAAAGATGGTTTAATGGTGGACAGGATCACATGTCTTGAGTTCCTGAACAGAAAAGGGGCAGATACAGTAAATCTTCGTGTTTTTATGCTCTCTCTGGCTCTGCATTTCTTGGGGCCCCAAAAGAGTATCCTGATTGGTTGTCAGACTCCCAGGGGGTGGGGGTCTTAGTTAGCCTTGCTGGCTGATGGTCACATGTGCTTCCCAGGTCACATGTGGTGAGTTTCTGTTGCTATTGTGTAGAGGGCTAATCCTATCTTTGTTGGATCTTTGGCAATTCCTACTATGGCTCTGCCTGAAGGAGGTAGATCTTTGTTATGTAGAATAGACTGGCCCAGGCCTTAATGGCCCATTGACAAAGGGTGGGGGCAGGAAGATGGGAGCTGCTTCAAAACATGCTTATCCATTTCTCATCCAAGGAAATATAATATTCTGCCTTTTTCATATTTCCTAAAATATTTCACTCTTCCAATCCAAAGTAATTTCTGGGCTTGGCTAACAAAAACACTCTAAGGGTTCCAACTGCACAAGACAATGAGTATCAATTCAGCCCTCCTTCTCAAATCTTCCTCTCC
>NW_027257308.1:0-28141 GCF_029215685.1 Pituophis catenifer annectens
AAAGTTTACCTCAGAATTGGCAGTAGGGCTCAATTCAGCCAGAAAACGTAATTTGGACCCAGAGATCAGATTTGCAGAAGAAATGCATATTCATGCTCCTCACGGTCTGAAAAGCACAAAAACGCCTGCAATTTTCAAGCACGAGCTTTCCCTGCGGAGTTAGACCAAAGTGCACCTCAGAATTGGCAGGAGGGCTCAATTCAGCCAGAAAATGTAACTTTTGATACAGAGCTCAGATTTGCAGAAGAAAAACATATTCATGCTCCTCACGGTCTGAAAAGCACAAAAACAAATTCAATTTTCAAGTACGAGCTTTCCCTGCGGAGTTAGACCAAAGTGTACCTCAGAATTGGCAGGAGGGCTCAATTCAGCCAGAAAACGTAACTTTTGATACAGAGCTCAGATTTGCAGAAGAAAAATATATTCATGCTCCTCACGGTCTGAAAAGCACAAAAACAGATTCAATTTTCATGTAGGAGCTTTCCCTGAGGAGTTAGACCAAAGTGCACCTCAGAATTGGCAGGAGGGCTCAATTCAGCCAGAAAACGTTACTTTTGATACAGAGCTCAGATTTGCAGAAGAAAAACATATTCATGCTTAGAAGAAACACATATTCATGCTCCTCACGGTCTGAAAAGCACAAAAACAGATTCAATTTTCAAGTATGAGCTTTCCCTGAGGAGTTAGACCAAAGTGCCTCTCAGAATTGGCAGTAGGGCTCAATTCAGCCAGAAAACGTAACTTTGGACCCAGAGATCAGATTTGCAGAAGAAATGCATATTCATGCTCCTCACGGTCTGAAAAGCACAAAAACGCCTGCAATTTTCAAGCACGAGCTTTCCCTGCGGAGTTAGACCAAAGTGCACCTCAGAATTGGCAGGAGGGCTCAATTCAGCCAGAAAAGGAAACTTTTGACCCAGAGCTCAGATTTGTAGAAGAAACACATATTCATGCTCCTCACGGTCTGAAAAGCACAAAAACAGATTCAATTTTCAAGCACGAGCTTTCCCGGAAGAGTTAGTACAAAGTGCACGTCAGAATTGGCAGTAGGGCTCAATTCAGCCAGAAAACGTAACTTTGGACCCAGAGATCAGATTTGCAGAAGAAATGCATATTCATGCTCCTCACGGTCTGAAAAGCACAAAAACGCCTGCAATTTTCAAGCACGAGCTTTCCCTGCGGAGTTAGACCAAAGTGCACCTCAGAATTGGCAGGAGGGCTCAATTCAGCCAGAAAACGTAACTTTTGATACAGAGCTCAGATTTGCAGAAGAAAAACATATTCATGCTCCTCACGGTCTGAAAAGCACAAAAAACAGATTCAATTTTCAAGTATGAGCTTTCCCTGAGGAGTTAGACCAAAGTGCCTCTCAGAATTGGCAGTAGGGCTCAATTCAGCCAGAAAACGAAACTTTGGACCCAGAGCTCACATTTGTAGAAGAAACACATATTCATGCTTAGAAGAAACACATATTCATGCTCCTCACGGTCTGAAAAGCACAAAAACAGATTCAATTTTCAAGTATGAGCTTTCCCTGAGGAGTTAGACCAAAGTGCATCTCAGAATTGGCAGTAGGGCTCAATTCAGTCAGAAAAGGAAACTTGTGACCCAGAGCTCAGATTTGCAGAAGAAACACATATTCATGCTCCTCACGGTCTGAAAAGCACAAAAACAGATTCAATTTTCATGTACGAGCTTTCCCTGAGGAGTTAGACCAAAGTGCATCTCAGAATTGGCAGTAGGGCTCAATTCAGCCAGAAAAAGAAACTTTTGACCCAGAGCTCAGATTTGCAGAAGAAACACATATTCATGCTCCTCACGGTCTGAAAAGCACAAAAACTCCTTCAATTTTCAAGTACGAGCTTTCCCGGAAGAGTTAGTACAAAGTGCACCTCAGAATTGGCAGTAGGGCTCAATTCAGCCAGAAAACGTAATTTGGACCCAGAGATCAGATTTGCAGAAGAAATGCATATTCATGCTCCTCACGGTCTGAAAAGCACAAAAACGCCTGCAATTTTCAAGCACGAGCTTTCCCTGCGGAGTTAGACCAAAGTGCACCTCAGAATTGGCAGGAGGGCTCAATTCAGCCAGAAAATGTAACTTTTGATACAGAGCTCAGATTTGCAGAAGAAAAACATATTCATGCTCCTCACGGTCTGAAAAAGCACAAAAACAAATTCAATTTTCAAGTACGAGCTTTCCCTGCGGAGTTAGACCAAAGTGTACCTCAGAATTGGCAGGAGGGCTCAATTCAGCCAGAAAACGTAACTTTTGATACAGAGCTCAGATTTGCAGAAGAAAAATATATTCATGCTCCTCACGGTCTGAAAAGCACAAAAACAGATTCAATTTTCATGTAGGAGCTTTCCCTGAGGAGTTAGACCAAAGTGCATCTCAGAATTGGCAGTAGGGCTCACTTCAGCCAGAAAGGAAACTTTTGACCCAGAGCTCAGATTTGTAGAAGAAACACATATTCATGCTCCTCACGGTCTGAAAAGCACAAAAAACAGATTCAATTTTCAAGTATGAGCTTTCCCTGAGGAGTTAGACCAAAGTGCCTCTCAGAATTGGCAGTAGGGCTCAATTCAGCCAGAAAACGAAACTTTGGACCCAGAGCTCACATTTGTAGAAGAAACACATATTCATGCTTAGAAGAAACACATATTCATGCTCCTCACGGTCTGAAAAGCACAAAAACAGATTCAATTTTCAAGTACGAGCTTTCCCTGAGGAGTTAGACCAAAGTGCATCTCAGAATTGGCAGTGGGGCTCAATTCAGCCAGAAAACGAAACTTTGGACCCAAACCTCAGATTTGTAGAAGAAACACATATTCATGCTTAGAAGAAACACATATTCATGCTCCTCACGGTCTGAAAAGCACAAAAACAGATTCAATTTTCAAGTATGAGCTTTCCCTGAGGAGTTAGACCAAAGTGCCTCTCAGAATTGGCAGTAGGGCTCAATTCAGCCAGAAAACGTAACTTTGGACCCAGAGATCAGATTTGCAGAAGAAATGCATATTCATGCTCCTCACGGTCTGAAAAGCACAAAAACGCCTGCAATTTTCAAGCACGAGCTTTCCCTGCGGAGTTAGACCAAAGTGCACCTCAGAATTGACAGGAGGGCTCAATTCAGCCAGAAAACGTAACTTTTGATACAGAGCTCAGATTTGCAGAAGAAAAACATATTCATGCTCCTCACGGTCTGAAAAGCACAAAAACAGATTCAATTTTCAGGTACGAGCTTTCCCTGAGGAGTTAGACCAAAGTGCATCTCAGAATTGGCAGTGGGCTCAATTCAGCCAGAAAACGAAACTTTTGACCCAAAGCTCAGATTTGTAGAAGAAACACATATTCATGCTCCTCACGGTCTGAAAAGCACAAAAACAGATTCAATTATCAAGCACGAGCTTTCCCGGAAGAGCTAGTACAAAGTGCACCTCAGAATTGGCAGTAGGGCTCAATTCAGCCAGAAAACGTAACTTTGGACCCAGAGATCAGATTTGCAGAAGAAACACATATTCATGCTCCTCACGGTCTGAAAAGCACAAAAACGCCTACAATTTTCAAGCACGAGCTTTCCCTGCAGAGTTAGACCAAAGTGCACCTCAGAATTGGCAGTAGGGCTCAATTCAGCCAGAAAAGGAAACTTTTGACCCAGAGCTCAGATTTGCAGAAGAAACAGATATTCATGCTCCTCACGGTCTGAAAAGCACAAAAACAGATTCAATTTTCATGTACGAGCTTTCCCTGAGGAGTTAGACCAAAGTGCATCTCAGAATTGGCAGTAGGGCTCAATTCAGCCAGAAAAGGAAACTTTTGACCCAGAGCTCAGATTTGCAGAAGAAACACATATTCATGCTCCTCACGGTCTGAAAAGCACAAAAACTCCTTCAATTTTCAAGCACGAGCTTTCCCGGAAGAGTTAGTACAAATTGCACCTCAGAATTGGCAGTAGGGCTCAATTCAGCCAGAAAACGTAACTTTGGACCCAGAGATCAGATTTGCAGAAGAAATGCATATTCATGCTCCTCACGGTCTGAAAAGCACAAAAACGCCTGCAATTTTCAAGCACGAGCTTTCCCTGCGGAGTTAGACCAAAGTGCACCTCAGAATTGGCAGGAGGGCTCAATTCAGCCAGAAAACGTAACTTTTGATATAGAGCTCAGATTTGCAGAAGAAAAACATATTCATGCTCCTCACGGTCTGAAAAGCACAAAAACAGATTCAATTTTCAAGTACGAGCTTTCCCTGCGGAGTTAGACCAAAGTGCACCTCAGAATTGGCAGGAGGGCTCAATTCAGCCAGAAAACGTAACTTTTGATACATAGCTCGGATTTGCAGAAGAAAAATATATTCATGCTCCTCACGGTCTGAAAAGCACAAAAACAGATTCAATTTTCATGTACGAGCTTTCCCTGAGGAGTTAGACCAAGTGCATCTCAGAATTGGCAGTAGGGCTCAATTCAGCCAGAAAACGAAACTTTGGACCCAGAGCTCAGATTTGTAGAAGAAACACATATTCATGCTCCTCACGGTCTGAAAAGCACAAAAACAGATTCAATTTTCTAGTATGAGCTTTCCCTGAGGAGTTAGACCAAAGTGCATCTCAGAATTGGCAGTAGGGCTCAATTCAGCCAGAAAACGAAACTTTGGACCCAGAGCTCACATTGGTAGAAGAAACACATATTTATGCTTAGAAGAAACACATATTCATGCTCCTCACGGTCTGAAAAGCACAAAAACATATTCAATTTTCAAGTATGAGCTTTCTCTGAGGAGTTAGAGCAAAGTTCATCTCAGAATTGGCAGTGGGGCTCAATTCAGCCAGAAAAGGAAACTTTTGACCCAAAGCTCAGATTTCCTAGACGAAACACATATTCATGCTCCTCACGGTCTGAAAAGCACAAAACAGATTCAATTTTCAAGTACGAGCTTTCCCTGATGAGTTAGACCAAAGTGCATCTCAGAATTGGCAGTAGGGCTCAATTCAGCCAGAAAACGTAACTTTTGATACAGAGCTCAAATTTGCAGAAGAAAAACATATTCATGCTCCTCACGGTCTGAAAAGCACAAAAACAGATTCAATTTTCAAGTACGAGCTTTCCCTGAGGAGTTAGACCAAAGTGCATCTCAGAATTGGCAGTGGGGCTCAATTCAGCCAGAAAAGGAAACTTTTGACCCAAAGCTCACATTTGTAGAAGAAACACATATTCATGCTCCTCACGGTCTGAAAAGCACAAAAACAGATTCAATTTTCAAGTATGAGCTTTCCCTGAGGAGTTAGACCAAAGTGCCTCTCAGAATTGGCAGTAGGGCTCAATTCAGCCAGAAAACGAAACTTTGGACCCAGAGCTCACATTTGTAGAAGAAACACATATTCAGGCTTAGAAGAAACACATATTCATGCTCCTCACGGTCTGAAAAGCACAAAAAACAGATTCAATTTTCAAGTACGAGCTTTCCCTGAGGAGTTAGACCAAAGTGCATCTCAGAATTGGCAGTGGGGCTCAATTCAGCCAGAAAACGAAACTTTGGACCCAAACCTCAGATTTGTAGAAGAAACACATATTCATGCTCCTCACGGTCTGAAAAGCACAAAAACAGATTCAATTTTCAAGTATGAGCTTTCCCTGAGGAGTTAGACCAAAGTGCCTCTCAGAATTGGCAGTAGGGCTCAATTCAGCCAGAAAACGAAACTTTGGACCCAGAGCTCACATTAGTGTAGAAGAAACACATATTCATGCTTAGAAGAAACACATATTCATGCTCCTCACGGTCTGAAAAGCACAAAAACAGATTCAATTTTCAAGTATGAGCTTTCCCTGAGGAGTTAGACCAAAGTGCCTCTCAGAATTGGCAGTAGGGCTCAATTCAGCCAGAAAACGTAACTTTGGACCCAGAGATCAGATTTGCAGAAGAAATGCATATTCATGCTCCTCACGGTCTGAAAAGCACAAAAACGCCTGCAATTTTCAAGCACGAGCTTTCCTGCGGAGTTAGACCAAAGTGCACCTCAGAATTGACAGGAGGGCTCAATTCAGCCAGAAAACGTAACTTTTGATACAGAGCTCAGATTTGCAGAAGAAAAACATATTCATGCTCCTCACGGTCTGAAAAGCACAAAAACAGATTCAATTTTCAGGTACGAGCTTTCCCTGAGGAGTTAGACCAAAGTGCATCTCAGAATTGGCAGTGGGGCTCAATTCAGCCAGAAAACGAAACTTTTGACCCAAAGCTCAGATTTGTAGAAGAAACACATATTCATGCTCCTCACGGTCTGAAAAGCACAAAAACAGATTCAATTTTCAAGCACGAGCTTTCCGGAAGAGCTAGTACAAAGTGCACCTCAGAATTGGCAGTAGGGCTCAATTCAGCCAGAAAACGTAACTTTGGACCCAGAGATCAGATTTGCAGAAGAAACACATATTCATGCTCCTCACGGTCTGAAAAGCACAAAAACGCCTACAATTTTCAAGCACGAGCTTTCCCTGCAGAGTTAGACCAAAGTGCACCTCAGAATTGGCAGTAGGGCTCAATTCAGCCAGAAAAGGAAACTTTTGACCCAGAGCTCAGATTTGCAGAAGAAACAGATATTCATGCTCCTCACGGTCTGAAAAGCACAAAAACAGATTCAATTTTCATGTACGAGCTTTCCCTGAGGAGTTAGACCAAAGTGCATCTCAGAATTGGCAGTAGGGCTCAATTCAGCCAGAAAAGGAAACTTTTGACCCAGAGCTCAGATTTGCAGAAGAAACACATATTCATGCTCCTCACGGTCTGAAAAGCACAAAAACTCCTTCAATTTTCAAGCACGAGCTTTCCCGGAAGAGTTAGTACAAATTGCACCTCAGAATTGGCAGTAGGGCTCAATTCAGTCAGAAAACGTAACTTTGGACCCAGAGATCAGATTTGCAGAAGAAATGCATATTCATGCTCCTCACGGTCTGAAAAGCACAAAAACGCCTGCAATTTTCAAGCACGAGCTTTCCCTGCGGAGTTAGACCAAAGTGCACCTCAGAATTGGCAGGAGGGCTCAATTCAGCCAGAAAACGTAACTTTTGATACAGAGCTCAGATTTGCAGAAGAAAAACATATTCATGCTCCTCACGGTCTGAAAAGCACAAAAACAGATTCAATTTTCAGGTACGAGCTTTCCCTGAGGAGTTAGACCAAAGTGCATCTCAGAATTGGCAGTGGGGCTCAATTCAGCCAGAAAACGAAACTTTTGACCCAAAGCTCAGATTTGTAGAAGAAACACATATTCATGCTCCTCACGGTCTGAAAAGCACAAAAACAGATTCAATTTTCAAGCACGAGCTTTCCCGGAAGAGCTAGTACAAAGTGCACCTCAGAATTGGCAGTAGGGCTCAATTCAGCCAGAAAACGTAACTTTGGACCCAGAGATCAGATTTGCAGAAGAAACACATATTCATGCTCCTCACGGTCTGAAAAGCACAAAAACGCCTACAATTTTCAAGCACGAGCTTTCCCTGCAGAGTTAGACCAAAGTGCACCTCAGAATTGGCAGTAGGGCTCAATTCAGCCAGAAAAGGAAACTTTTGACCCAGAGCTCAGATTTGCAGAAGAAACAGATATTCATGCTCCTCACGGTCTGAAAAGCACAAAAACAGATTCAATTTTCATGTACGAGCTTTCCCTGAGGAGTTAGACCAAAGTGCATCTCAGAATTGGCAGTAGGGCTCAATTCAGCCAGAAAAGGAAACTTTTGACCCAGAGCTCAGATTTGCAGAAGAAACACATATTCATGCTCCTCACGGTCTGAAAAGCACAAAAACTCCTTCAATTTTCAAGCACGAGCTTTCCCGGAAGAGTTAGTACAAATTGCACCTCAGAATTGGCAGTAGGGCTCAATTCAGTCAGAAAACGTAACTTTGGACCCAGAGATCAGATTTGCAGAAGAAATGCATATTCATGCTCCTCACGGTCTGAAAAGCACAAAAACGCCTGCAATTTTCAAGCACGAGCTTTCCCTGCGGAGTTAGACCAAAGTGCACCTCAGAATTGGCAGGAGGGCTCAATTCAGCCAGAAAACGTAACTTTTGATACAGAGCTCAGATTTGCAGAAGAAAAACATATTCATGCTCCTCACGGTCTGAAAAGCACAAAAACAGATTCAATTTTCAAGTACGAGCTTTCCCTGCGGAGTTAGACCAAAGTGCACCTCAGAATTGGCAGGAGGGCTCAATTCAGCCAGAAAACGTAACTTTTGATACATAGCTCGGATTTGCAGAAGAAAAATATATTCATGCTCCTCACGGTCTGAAAAGCACAAAAACAGATTCAATTTTCATGTACGAGCTTTCCCTGAGGAGTTAGACCAAGTGCATCTCAGAATTGGCAGTAGGGCTCAATTCAGCCAGAAAACGAAACTTTGGACCCAGAGCTCAGATTTGTAGAAGAAACACATATTCATGCTCCTCACGGTCTGAAAAGCACAAAAACAGATTCAATTTTCTAGTATGAGCTTTCCTGAGGAGTTAGACCAAAGTGCATCTCAGAATTGGCAGTAGGGCTCAATTCAGCCAGAAAACGAAACTTTGGACCCAGAGCTCACATTGGTAGAAGAAACACATATTTATGCTTAGAAGAAACACATATTCATGCTCCTCACGGTCTGAAAAGCACAAAAACATATTCAATTTTCAAGTATGAGCTTTCTCTGAGGAGTTAGACCAAAGTGCCTCTCAGAATTGGCAGTAGGGCTCAATTCAGCCAGAAAACGAAACTTTGGACCCAGAGCTCACATTTGTAGAAGAAACACATATTCAGGCTTAGAAGAAACACATATTCATGCTCCTCACGGTCTGAAAAGCACAAAAAACAGATTCAATTTTCAAGTACGAGCTTTCCCTGAGGAGTTAGACCAAAGTGCATCTCAGAATTGGCAGTGGGGCTCAATTCAGCCAGAAAACGAAACTTTGGACCCAAACCTCAGATTTGTAGAAGAAACACATATTCATGCTCCTCACGGTCTGAAAAGCACAAAAACAGATTCAATTTTCAAGTATGAGCTTTCCCTGAGGAGTTAGACCAAAGTGCCTCTCAGAATTGGCAGTAGGGCTCAATTCAGCCAGAAAACGAAACTTTGGACCCAGAGCTCACATTTGTAGAAGAAACACATATTCATGCTTAGAAGAAACACATATTCATGCTCCTCACGGTCTGAAAAGCACAAAAACAGATTCAATTTTCAAGTATGAGCTTTCCCTGAGGAGTTAGACCAAAGTGCCTCTCAGAATTGGCAGTAGGGCTCAATTCAGCCAGAAAACGTAACTTTGGACCCAGAGATCAGATTTGCAGAAGAAATGCATATTCATGCTCCTCACGGTCTGAAAAGCACAAAAACGCCTGCAATTTTCAAGCACGAGCTTTCCCTGCGGAGTTAGACCAAAGTGCACCTCAGAATTGACAGGAGGGCTCAATTCAGCCAGAAAACGTAACTTTTGATACAGAGCTCAGATTTGCAGAAGAAAAACATATTCATGCTCCTCACGGTCTGAAAAGCACAAAAACAGATTCAATTTTCAGGTACGAGCTTTCCCTGAGGAGTTAGACCAAAGTGCATCTCAGAATTGGCAGTGGGGCTCAATTCAGCCAGAAAACGAAACTTTTGACCCAAAGCTCAGATTTGTAGAAGAAACACATATTCATGCTCCTCACGGTCTGAAAAGCACAAAAACAGATTCAATTTTCAAGCACGAGCTTTCCCGGAAGAGCTAGTACAAAGTGCACCTCAGAATTGGCAGTAGGGCTCAATTCAGCCAGAAAACGTAACTTTGGACCCAGAGATCAGATTTGCAGAAGAAACACATATTCATGCTCCTCACGGTCTGAAAAGCACAAAAACGCCTACAATTTTCAAGCACGAGCTTTCCCTGCAGAGTTAGACCAAAGTGCACCTCAGAATTGGCAGTAGGGCTCAATTCAGCCAGAAAAGGAAACTTTTGACCCAGAGCTCAGATTTGCAGAAGAAACAGATATTCATGCTCCTCACGGTCTGAAAAGCACAAAAACAGATTCAATTTTCATGTACGAGCTTTCCCTGAGGAGTTAGACCAAAGTGCATCTCAGAATTGGCAGTAGGGCTCAATTCAGCCAGAAAAGGAAACTTTTGACCCAGAGCTCAGATTTGCAGAAGAAACACATATTCATGCTCCTCACGGTCTGAAAAGCACAAAAACTCCTTCAATTTTCAAGCACGAGCTTTCCCGGAAGAGTTAGTACAAATTGCACCTCAGAATTGGCAGTAGGGCTCAATTCAGCAGAAAACGTAACTTTGGACCCAGAGATCAGATTTGCAGAAGAAATGCATATTCATGCTCCTCACGGTCTGAAAAGCACAAAAACGCCTGCAATTTTCAAGCACGAGCTTTCCCTGCGGAGTTAGACCAAAGTGCACCTCAGAATTGGCAGGAGGGCTCAATTCAGCCAGAAAACGGAACTTTTGATACAGAGCTCAGATTTGCAGAAGAAAAACATATTCATGCTCCTCACGGTCTGAAAAGCACAAAAACAGATTCAATTTTCAAGTACGAGCTTTCCCTGCGGAGTTAGACCAAAGTGCACCTCAGAATTGGCAGGAGGGCTCAATTCAGCCAGAAAACGTAACTTTTGATACATAGCTCGGATTTGCAGAAGAAAAATATATTCATGCTCCTCACGGTCTGAAAAGCACAAAAACAGATTCAATTTTCATGTACGAGCTTTCCCTGAGGAGTTAGACCAAGTGCATCTCAGAATTGGCAGTAGGGCTCAATTCAGCCAGAAAACGAAACTTTGGACCCAGAGCTCAGATTTGTAGAAGAAACACATATTCATGCTCCTCACGGTCTGAAAAGCACAAAAACAGATTCAATTTTCTAGTATGAGCTTTCCCTGAGGAGTTAGACCAAAGTGCATCTCAGAATTGGCAGTAGGGCTCAATTCAGCCAGAAAACGAACTTTGGACCCAGAGCTCACATTGGTAGAAGAAACACATATTTATGCTTAGAAGAAACACATATTCATGCTCCTCACGGTCTGAAAAGCACAAAAACATATTCAATTTTCAAGTATGAGCTTTCTCTGAGGAGTTAGAGCAAAGTTCATCTCAGAATTGGCAGTGGGGCTCAATTCAGCCAGAAAAGGAAACTTTTGACCCAAAGCTCAGATTTCCTAGAAGAAACACATATTCATGCTCCTCACGGTCTGAAAAGCACAAAAACAGATTCAATTTTCAAGTACGAGCTTTCCCTGATGAGTTAGACCAAAGTGCATCTCAGAATTGGCAGTAGGGCTCAATTCAGCCAGAAAACGTAACTTTTGATACAGAGCTCAAATTTGCAGAAGAAAAACATATTCATGCTCCTCACGGTCTGAAAAGCACAAAAACAGATTCAATTTTCAAGTACGAGCTTTCCCTGAGGAGTTAGACCAAAGTGCATCTCAGAATTGGCAGTGGGGCTCAATTCAGCCAGAAAAGGAAACTTTTGACCCAAAGCTCACATTTGTAGAAGAAACACATATTCATGCTCCTCACGGTCTGAAAAGCACAAAAACAGATTCAATTTTCAAGTACGAGCTTTCCCTGAGGAGGTAGACCAAAGTGCATCTCAGAATTAGCAGTAGGGCTCAATTCAGCCAGAAAAGGAAACTTTGGACCCAGAGCTCAGATTTGCAGAAGAAACACATATTCATGCTCCTCACGGTCTGAAAAGCACAAAAACAGATTCAATTTTCAAGTATGAGCTTTCCCTTAGGAGTTAGACCAAAGTGCATCTCAGAATTGGCAGTAGGGCTCAATTCAGCCAGAAAAGGAAACTTTTGACCCAGAGCTCAGATTTGCAGAAGAAACACATATTCATGCTCCTCACGGTCTGAAAAGCACAAAAACAGATTCAATTTTCATGTACGAGCTTTCCCTGAGGAGTTAGACCAAAGTGCATCTCAGAATTGGCAGTAGGGCTCAATTCAGCCAGAAAAGGAAACTTTTGACCCAGAGCTCAGATTTGCAGAAGAAACACATATTCATGCTCCTCACGGTCTGAAAAGCACAAAAACTCCTTCAATTTTCAAGCACGAGCTTTCCCGGATGAGTTAGTACAAAGTGCACCTCAGAATTGGCAGTAGGGCTCAATTCAGCCAGAAAACGTTACTTTTGATACATAGCTCAGATTTGCAGAAGAAACGCATATTCATGCTCCTCACGGTCTGAAAAGCACAAAAACAGATTCAATTTTCAAGTATGAGCTTTCCCTGAGGAGTTAGACCAAAGTGCCTCTCAGAATTGGCAGTAGGGCTCAATTCAGCCAGAAAACGAAACTTTGGACCCAGAGCTCACATTTGTAGAAGAAACACATATTCATGCTTAGAAGAAACACATATTCATGCTCCTCACGGTCTGAAAAGCACAAAAACAGATTCAATTTTCAAGTATGAGCTTTCCCTGAGGAGTTAGACCAAAGTGCCTCTCAGAATTGGCAGTAGGGCTCAATTCAGCCAGAAAACGTAACTTTGGACCCAGAGATCAGATTTGCAGAAGAAATGCATATTCATGCTCCTCACGGTCTGAAAAGCACAAAAACGCCTGCAATTTTCAAGCACGAGCTTTCCCTGCGGAGTTAGACCAAAGTGCACCTCAGAATTGGCAGGAGGGCTCAATTCAGCCAGAAAAGGAAACTTTTGACCCAGAGCTCAGATTTGTAGAAGAAACACATATTCATGCTCCTCACGGTCTGAAAAGCACAAAAACAGATTCAATTTTCAAGCACGAGCTTTCCCGGAAGAGTTAGTACAAAGTGCACGTCAGAATTGGCAGTAGGGCTCAATTCAGCCAGAAAACGTAACTTTGGACCCAGAGATCAGATTTGCAGAAGAAATGCATATTCATGCTCCTCACGGTCTGAAAAGCACAAAAACGCCTGCAATTTTCAAGCACGAGCTTTCCCTGCGGAGTTAGACCAAAGTGCACCTCAGAATTGGCAGGAGGGCTCAATTCAGCCAGAAAACGTAACTTTTGATACAGAGCTCAGATTTGCAGAAGAAAAACATATTCATGCTCCTCACGGTCTGAAAAGCACAAAAACAGATTCAATTTTCAAGTATGAGCTTTCCCTGAGGAGTTAGACCAAAGTGCCTCTCAGAATTGGCAGTAGGGCTCAATTCAGACAGAAAACGAAACTTTGGACCCAGAGCTCACATTTGTAGAAGAAACACATATTCATGCTTAGAAGAAACACATATTCATGCTCCTCACGGTCTGAAAAGCACAAAAACAGATTCAATTTTCAAGTATGAGCTTTCCCTGAGGAGTTAGACCAAAGTGCATCTCAGAATTGGCAGTAGGGCTCAATTCAGTCAGAAAAGGAAACTTGTGACCCAGAGCTCAGATTTGCAGACGAAACACATATTCATGCTCCTCACGGTCTGAAAAGCACAAAAACAGATTCAATTTTCATGTACGAGCTTTCCCTGAGGAGTTAGACCAAAGTGCATCTCAGAATTGGCAGTAGGGCTCAATTCAGCCAGAAAAAGAAACTTTTGACCCAGAGCTCAGGTTTGCAGAAGAAACACATATTCATGCTCCTCACGGTCTGAAAAGCACAAAAACTCCTTCAATTTTCAAGTACGAGCTTTCCCGGAAGAGTTAGTACAAAGTGCACCTCAGAATTGGCAGTAGGGCTCAATTCAGCCAGAAAACGTAATTTGGACCCAGAGATCAGATTTGCAGAAGAAATGCATATTCATGCTCCTCACGGTCTGAAAAGCACAAAAACAGATTCAATTTTCAAGTACGAGCTTTCCCTGAGGAGTTAGACCAAAGTGCATCTCAGAATTGGCAGTGGGGCTCAATTCAGCCAGAAAAGGAAACTTTTGACCCAAAGCTCACATTTGTAGAAGAAACACATATTCATGCTCCTCACGGTCTGAAAAGCACAAAAACAGATTCAATTTTCATGTAGGAGCTTTCCCTGAGGAGTTAGACCAAAGTGCACCTCAGAATTGGCAGGAGGGCTCAATTCAGCCAGAAAACGTTACTTTTGATACAGAGCTCAGATTTGCAGAAGAAAAACATATTCATGCTCCTCACGGTCTGAAAAGCACAAAAACAGATTCAATTTTCAAGTATGAGCTTTCCCTGAGGAGTTAGACCAAAGTGCCTCTCAGAATTGGCAGTAGGGCTCAATTCAGCCAGAAAACGAAACTTTGGACCCAGAGCTCACATTTGTAGAAGAAACACATATTCATGCTTAGAAGAAACACATATTCATGCTCCTCACGGTCTGAAAAGCACAAAAACAGATTCAATTTTCAAGTATGAGCTTTCCCTGAGGAGTTAGACCAAAGTGCCTCTCAGAATTGGCAGTAGGGCTCAATTCAGCCAGAAAACGTAACTTTGGACCCAGAGATCAGATTTGCAGAAGAAATGCATATTCATGCTCCTCACGGTCTGAAAAGCACAAAAACGCCTGCAATTTTCAAGCACGAGCTTTCCCTGCGGAGTTAGACCAAAGTGCACCTCAGAATTGGCAGGAGGGCTCAATTCAGCCAGAAAAGGAAACTTTTGACCCAGAGCTCAGATTTGTAGAAGAAACACATATTCATGCTCCTCACGGTCTGAAAAGCACAAAAACAGATTCAATTTTCAAGCACGAGCTTTCCCGGAAGAGTTAGTACAAAGTGCACGTCAGAATTGGCAGTAGGGCTCAATTCAGCCAGAAAACGTAACTTTGGACCCAGAGATCAGATTTGCAGAAGAAATGCATATTCATGCTCCTCACGGTCTGAAAAGCACAAAAACGCCTGCAATTTTCAAGCACGAGCTTTCCCTGCGGAGTTAGACCAAAGTGCACCTCAGAATTGGCAGGAGGGCTCAATTCAGCCAGAAAACGTAACTTTTGATACAGAGCTCAGATTTGCAGAAGAAAAACATATTCATGCTCCTCACGGTCTGAAAAGCACAAAAACAGATTCAATTTTCAAGTATGAGCTTTCCCTGAGGAGTTAGACCAAAGTGCCTCTCAGAATTGGCAGTAGGGCTCAATTCAGCCAGAAAACGAAACTTTGGACCCAGAGCTCACATTTGTAGAAGAAACACATATTCATGCTTAGAAGAAACACATATTCATGCTCCTCACGGTCTGAAAAGCACAAAAACAGATTCAATTTTCAAGTATGAGCTTTCCCTGAGGAGTTAGACCAAAGTGCATCTCAGAATTGGCAGTAGGGCTCAATTCAGTCAGAAAAGGAAACTTGTGACCCAGAGCTCAGATTTGCAGAAGAAACACATATTCATGCTCCTCACGGTCTGAAAAGCACAAAAACAGATTCAATTTTCATGTACGAGCTTTCCCTGAGGAGTTAGACCAAAGTGCATCTCAGAATTGGCAGTAGGGCTCAATTCAGCCAGAAAAAGAAACTTTTGACCCAGAGCTCAGATTTGCAGAAGAAACACATATTCATGCTCCTCACGGTCTGAAAAGCACAAAAACTCCTTCAATTTTCAAGTACGAGCTTTCCCGGAAGAGTTAGTACAAAGTGCACCTCAGAATTGGCAGTAGGGCTCAATTCAGCCAGAAAACGTAATTTGGACCCAGAGATCAGATTTGCAGAAGAAATGCATATTCATGCTCCTCACGGTCTGAAAAGCACAAAAACGCCTGCAATTTTCAAGCACGAGCTTTCCCTGCGGAGTTAGACCAAAGTGCACCTCAGAATTGGCAGGAGGGCTCAATTCAGCCAGAAAATGTAACTTTTGATACAGAGCTCAGATTTGCAGAAGAAAAACATATTCATGCTCCTCACGGTCTGAAAAGCACAAAAACAAATTCAATTTTCAAGTACGAGCTTTCCCTGCGGAGTTAGACCAAAGTGTACCTCAGAATTGGCAGGAGGGCTCAATTCAGCCAGAAAACGTAACTTTTGATACAGAGCTCAGATTTGCAGAAGAAAAATATATTCATGCTCCTCACGGTCTGAAAAGCACAAAAACAGATTCAATTTTCATGTAGGAGCTTTCCCTGAGGAGTTAGACCAAAGTGCATCTCAGAATTGGCAGTAGGGCTCACTTCAGCCAGAAAAGGAAACTTTTGACCCAGAGCTCAGATTTGTAGAAGAAACACATATTCATGCTCCTCACGGTCTGAAAAGCACAAAAACAGATTCAATTTTCAAGTATGAGCTTTCCCTGAGGAGTTAGACCAAAGTGCCTCTCAGAATTGGCAGTAGGGCTCAATTCAGCCAGAAAACGAAACTTTGGACCCAGAGCTCACATTTGTAGAAGAAACACATATTCATGCTTAGAAGAAACACATATTCATGCTCCTCACGGTCTGAAAAGCACAAAAACAGATTCAATTTTCAAGTACGAGCTTTCCCTGAGGAGTTAGACCAAAGTGCATCTCAGAATTGGCAGTGGGGCTCAATTCAGCCAGAAAACGAAACTTTGGACCCAAACCTCAGATTTGTAGAAGAAACACATATTCATGCTTAGAAGAAACACATATTCATGCTCCTCACGGTCTGAAAAGCACAAAAACAGATTCAATTTTCAAGTATGAGCTTTCCCTGAGGAGTTAGACCAAAGTGCCTCTCAGAATTGGCAGTAGGGCTCAATTCAGCCAGAAAACGTAACTTTGGACCCAGAGATCAGATTTGCAGAAGAAATGCATATTCATGCTCCTCACGGTCTGAAAAGCACAAAAACGCCTGCAATTTTCAAGCACGAGCTTTCCCTGCGGAGTTAGACCAAAGTGCACCTCAGAATTGACAGGAGGGCTCAATTCAGCCAGAAAACGTAACTTTTGATACAGAGCTCAGATTTGCAGAAGAAAAACATATTCATGCTCCTCACGGTATGAAAAGCACAAAAACAGATTCAATTTTCAGGTACGAGCTTTCCCTGAGGAGTTAGACCAAAGTGCATCTCAGAATTGGCAGTGGGGCTCAATTCAGCCAGAAAACGAAACTTTTGACCCAAAGCTCACATTTGTAGAAGAAACACATATTCATGCTCCTCACGGTCTGAAAAGCACAAAAACAGATTCAATTTTCAAGCACGAGCTTTCCCGGAAGAGCTAGTACAAAGTGCACCTCAGAATTGGCAGTAGGGCTCAATTCAGCCAGAAAACGTAACTTTGGACCCAGAGATCAGATTTGCAGAAGAAACATATATTCATGCTCCTCACGGTCTGAAAAGCACAAAAACGCCTACAATTTTCAAGCACGAGCTTTCCCTGCAGAGTTAGACCAAAGTGCACCTCAGAATTGGCAGTAGGGCTCAATTCAGCCAGAAAAGGAAACTTTTGACCCAGAGCTCAGATTTGCAGAAGAAACAGATATTCATGCTCCTCACGGTCTGAAAAGCACAAAAACAGATTCAATTTTCATGTACGAGCTTTCCCTGAGGAGTTAGACCAAAGTGCATCTCAGAATTGGCAGTAGGGCTCAATTCAGCCAGAAAAGGAAACTTTTGACCCAGAGCTCAGATTTGCAGAAGAAACACATATTCATGCTCCTCACGGTCTGAAAAGCACAAAAACTCCTTCAATTTTCAAGCACGAGCTTTCCCGGAAGAGTTAGTACAAATTGCACCTCAGAATTGGCAGTAGGGCTCAATTCAGCCAGAAAACGTAACTTTGGACCCAGAGATCAGATTTGCAGAAGAAATGCATATTCATGCTCCTCACGGTCTGAAAAGCACAAAAACGCCTGCAATTTTCAAGCACGAGCTTTCCCTGCGGAGTTAGACCAAAGTGCACCTCAGAATTGGCAGGAGGGCTCAATTCAGCCAGAAAACGTAACTTTTGATATAGAGCTCAGATTTGCAGAAGAAAAACATATTCATGCTCCTCACGGTCTGAAAAGCACAAAAACAGATTCAATTTTCAAGTACGAGCTTTCCCTGCGGAGTTAGACCAAAGTGCACCTCAGAATTGGCAGGAGGGCTCAATTCAGCCAGAAAACGTAACTTTTGATACATAGCTCGGATTTGCAGAAGAAAAATATATTCATGCTCCTCACGGTCTGAAAAGCACAAAAACAGATTCAATTTTCATGTACGAGCTTTCCCTGAGGAGTTAGACCAAGTGCATCTCAGAATTGGCAGTAGGGCTCAATTCAGCCAGAAAACGAAACTTTGGACCCAGAGCTCAGATTTGTAGAAGAAACACATATTCATGCTCCTCACGGTCTGAAAAGCACAAAAACAGATTCAATTTTCTAGTATGAGCTTTCCCTGAGGAGTTAGACCAAAGTGCATCTCAGAATTGGCAGTAGGGCTCAATTCAGCCAGAAAACGAAACTTTGGACCCAGAGCTCACATTGGTAGAAGAAACACATATTTATGCTTAGAAGAAACACATATTCATGCTCCTCACGGTCTGAAAAGCACAAAAACATATTCAATTTTCAAGTATGAGCTTTCTCTGAGGAGTTAGAGCAAAGTTCATCTCAGAATTGGCAGTGGGGCTCAATTCAGCCAGAAAAGGAAACTTTTGACCCAAAGCTCAGATTTCCTAGAAGAAACACATATTCATGCTCCTCACGGTCTGAAAAGCACAAAAACAGATTCAATTTTCAAGTACGAGCTTTCCCTGATGAGTTAGACCAAAGTGCATCTCAGAATTGGCAGTAGGGCTCAATTCAGCCAGAAAACGTAACTTTTGATACAGAGCTCAAATTTGCAGAAGAAAAACATATTCATGCTCCTCACGGTCTGAAAAGCACAAAAACAGATTCAATTTTCAAGTACGAGCTTTCCCTGAGGAGTTAGACCAAAGTGCATCTCAGAATTCGCAGTGGGGCTCAATTCAGCCAGAAAAGGAAACTTTTGACCCAAAGCTCACATTTGTAGAAGAAACACATATTCATGCTCCTCACGGTCTGAAAAGCACAAAAACAGATTCAATTTTCAAGTACGAGCTTTCCCTGAGGAGTTAGACCAAAGTGCATCTCAGAATTAGCAGTAGGGCTCAATTCAGCCAGAAAAGGAAACTTTGGACCCAGAGCTCAGATTTGCAGAAGAAACACATATTCATGCTCCTCACGGTCTGAAAAGCACAAAAACAGATTCAATTTTCAAGTATGAGCTTTCCCTTAGGAGTTAGACCAAAGTGCATCTCAGAATTGGCAGTAGGGCTCAATTCAGCCAGAAAAGGAAACTTTTGACCCAGAGCTCAGATTTGCAGAAGAAACGCATATTCATGCTCCTCACGGTCTGAAAAGCACAAAAACAGATTCAATTTTCAAGTATGAGCTTTCCCTGAGGAGTTAGACCAAAGTGCCTCTCAGAATTGGCAGTAGGGCTCAATTCAGCCAGAAAACGAAACTTTGGACCCAGAGCTCACATTTGTAGAAGAAACACATATTCATGCTTAGAAGAAACACATATTCATGCTCCTCACGGTCTGAAAAGCACAAAAACAGATTCAATTTTCAAGTATGAGCTTTCCCTGAGGAGTTAGACCAAAGTGCCTCTCAGAATTGGCAGTAGGGCTCAATTCAGCCAGAAAACGTAACTTTGGACCCAGAGATCAGATTTGCAGAAGAAATGCATATTCATGCTCCTCACGGTCTGAAAAGCACAAAAACGCCTGCAATTTTCAAGCACGAGCTTTCCCTGCGGAGTTAGACCAAAGTGCACCTCAGAATTGGCAGGAGGGCTCAATTCAGCCAGAAAAGGAAACTTTTGACCCAGAGCTCAGATTTGTAGAAGAAACACATATTCATGCTCCTCACGGTCTGAAAAGCACAAAAACAGATTCAATTTTCAAGCACGAGCTTTCCCGGAAGAGTTAGTACAAAGTGCACGTCAGAATTGGCAGTAGGGCTCAATTCAGCCAGAAAACGTAACTTTGGACCCAGAGATCAGATTTGCAGAAGAAATGCATATTCATGCTCCTCACGGTCTGAAAAGCACAAAAACGCCTGCAATTTTCAAGCACGAGCTTTCCCTGCGGAGTTAGACCAAAGTGCACCTCAGAATTGGCAGGAGGGCTCAATTCAGCCAGAAAACGTAACTTTTGATACAGAGCTCAGATTTGCAGAAGAAAAACATATTCATGCTCCTCACGGTCTGAAAAGCACAAAAACAGATTCAATTTTCAAGTATGAGCTTTCCCTGAGGAGTTAGACCAAAGTGCCTCTCAGAATTGGCAGTAGGGCTCAATTCAGACAGAAAACGAAACTTTGGACCCAGAGCTCACATTTGTAGAAGAAACACATATTCATGCTTAGAAGAAACACATATTCATGCTCCTCACGGTCTGAAAAGCACAAAAACAGATTCAATTTTCAAGTATGAGCTTTCCCTGAGGAGTTAGACCAAAGTGCATCTCAGAATTGGCAGTAGGGCTCAATTCAGTCAGAAAAGGAAACTTGTGACCCAGAGCTCAGATTTGCAGACGAAACACATATTCATGCTCCTCACGGTCTGAAAAGCACAAAAACAGATTCAATTTTCATGTACGAGCTTTCCCTGAGGAGTTAGACCAAAGTGCATCTCAGAATTGGCAGTAGGGCTCAATTCAGCCAGAAAAAGAAACTTTTGACCCAGAGCTCAGGTTTGCAGAAGAAACACATATTCATGCTCCTCACGGTCTGAAAAGCACAAAAACTCCTTCAATTTTCAAGTACGAGCTTTCCCGGAAGAGTTAGTACAAAGTGCACCTCAGAATTGGCAGTAGGGCTCAATTCAGCCAGAAAACGTAATTTGGACCCAGAGATCAGATTTGCAGAAGAAATGCATATTCATGCTCCTCACGGTCTGAAAAGCACAAAAACAGATTCAATTTTCAAGTACGAGCTTTCCCTGAGGAGTTAGACCAAAGTGCATCTCAGAATTGGCAGTGGGGCTCAATTCAGCCAGAAAAGGAAACTTTTGACCCAAAGCTCACATTTGTAGAAGAAACACATATTCATGCTCCTCACGGTCTGAAAAGCACAAAAACAGATTCAATTTTCATGTAGGAGCTTTCCCTGAGGAGTTAGACCAAAGTGCACCTCAGAATTGGCAGGAGGGCTCAATTCAGCCAGAAAACGTTACTTTTGATACAGAGCTCAGATTTGCAGAAGAAAAACATATTCATGCTCCTCACGGTCTGAAAAGCACAAAAACAGATTCAATTTTCAAGTATGAGCTTTCCCTGAGGAGTTAGACCAAAGTGCCTCTCAGAATTGGCAGTAGGGCTCAATTCAGCCAGAAAACGAAACTTTGGACCCAGAGCTCACATTTGTAGAAGAAACACATATTCATGCTTAGAAGAAACACATATTCATGCTCCTCACGGTCTGAAAAGCAGAAAAACAGATTCAATTTTCAAGTATGAGCTTTCCCTGAGGAGTTAGACCAAAGTGCCTCTCAGAATTGGCAGTAGGGCTCAATTCAGCCAGAAAACGTAACTTTTGATACATAGCTCGGATTTGCAGAAGAAAAATATATTCATGCTCCTCACGGTCTGAAAAGCACAAAAACAGATTCAATTTTCATGTACGAGCTTTCCCTGAGGAGTTAGACCAAGTGCATCTCAGAATTGGCAGTAGGGCTCAATTCAGCCAGAAAACGAAACTTTGGACCCAGAGCTCAGATTTGTAGAAGAAACACATATTCATGCTCCTCACGGTCTGAAAAGCACAAAAACAGATTCAATTTTCTAGTATGAGCTTTCCCTGAGGAGTTAGACCAAAGTGCATCTCAGAATTGGCAGTAGGGCTCAATTCAGCCAGAAAACGAAACTTTGGACCCAGAGCTCACATTGGTAGAAGAAACACATATTTATGCTTAGAAGAAACACATATTCATGCTCCTCACGGTCTGAAAAGCACAAAAACATATTCAATTTTCAAGTATGAGCTTTCTCTGAGGAGTTAGAGCAAAGTTCATCTCAGAATTGGCAGTGGGGCTCAATTCAGCCAGAAAAGGAAACTTTTGACCCAAAGCTCAGATTTCCTAGAAGAAACACATATTCATGCTCCTCACGGTCTGAAAAGCACAAAAACAGATTCAATTTTCAAGTACGAGCTTTCCCTGATGAGTTAGACCAAAGTGCATCTCAGAATTGGCAGTAGGGCTCAATTCAGCCAGAAAACGTAACTTTTGATACAGAGCTCAAATTTGCAGAAGAAAAACATATTCATGCTCCTCACGGTCTGAAAAGCACAAAAACAGATTCAATTTTCAAGTACGAGCTTTCCCTGAGGAGTTAGACCAAAGTGCATCTCAGAATTCGCAGTGGGGCTCAATTCAGCCAGAAAAGGAAACTTTTGACCCAAAGCTCACATTTGTAGAAGAAACACATATTCATGCTCCTCACGGTCTGAAAAGCACAAAAACAGATTCAATTTTCAAGTACGAGCTTTCCCTGAGGAGTTAGACCAAAGTGCATCTCAGAATTAGCAGTAGGGCTCAATTCAGCCAGAAAAGGAAACTTTGGACCCAGAGCTCAGATTTGCAGAAGAAACACATATTCATGCTCCTCACGGTCTGAAAAGCACAAAAACAGATTCAATTTTCAAGTATGAGCTTTCCCTTAGGAGTTAGACCAAAGTGCATCTCAGAATTGGCAGTAGGGCTCAATTCAGCCAGAAAAGGAAACTTTTGACCCAGAGCTCAGATTTGCAGAAGAAACGCATATTCATGCTCCTCACGGTCTGAAAAGCACAAAAACAGATTCAATTTTCAAGTATGAGCTTTCCCTGAGGAGTTAGACCAAAGTGCCTCTCAGAATTGGCAGTAGGGCTCAATTCAGCCAGAAAACGAAACTTTGGACCCAGAGCTCACATTTGTAGAAGAAACACATATTCATGCTTAGAAGAAACACATATTCATGCTCCTCACGGTCTGAAAAGCACAAAAACAGATTCAATTTTCAAGTATGAGCTTTCCCTGAGGAGTTAGACCAAAGTGCCTCTCAGAATTGGCAGTAGGGCTCAATTCAGCCAGAAAACGTAACTTTGGACCCAGAGATCAGATTTGCAGAAGAAATGCATATTCATGCTCCTCACGGTCTGAAAAGCACAAAAACGCCTGCAATTTTCAAGCACGAGCTTTCCCTGCGGAGTTAGACCAAAGTGCACCTCAGAATTGGCAGGAGGGCTCAATTCAGCCAGAAAAGGAAACTTTTGACCCAGAGCTCAGATTTGTAGAAGAAACACATATTCATGCTCCTCACGGTCTGAAAAGCACAAAAACAGATTCAATTTTCAAGCACGAGCTTTCCCGGAAGAGTTAGTACAAAGTGCACGTCAGAATTGGCAGTAGGGCTCAATTCAGCCAGAAAACGTAACTTTGGACCCAGAGATCAGATTTGCAGAAGAAATGCATATTCATGCTCCTCACGGTCTGAAAAGCACAAAAACGCCTGCAATTTTCAAGCACGAGCTTTCCCTGCGGAGTTAGACCAAAGTGCACCTCAGAATTGGCAGGAGGGCTCAATTCAGCCAGAAAACGTAACTTTTGATACAGAGCTCAGATTTGCAGAAGAAAAACATATTCATGCTCCTCACGGTCTGAAAAGCACAAAAACAGATTCAATTTTCAAGTATGAGCTTTCCCTGAGGAGTTAGACCAAAGTGCCTCTCAGAATTGGCAGTAGGGCTCAATTCAGACAGAAAACGAAACTTTGGACCCAGAGCTCACATTTGTAGAAGAAACACATATTCATGCTTAGAAGAAACACATATTCATGCTCCTCACGGTCTGAAAAGCACAAAAACAGATTCAATTTTCAAGTATGAGCTTTCCCTGAGGAGTTAGACCAAAGTGCATCTCAGAATTGGCAGTAGGGCTCAATTCAGTCAGAAAAGGAAACTTGTGACCCAGAGCTCAGATTTGCAGACGAAACACATATTCATGCTCCTCACGGTCTGAAAAGCACAAAAACAGATTCAATTTTCATGTACGAGCTTTCCCTGAGGAGTTAGACCAAAGTGCATCTCAGAATTGGCAGTAGGGCTCAATTCAGCCAGAAAAAGAAACTTTTGACCCAGAGCTCAGGTTTGCAGAAGAAACACATATTCATGCTCCTCACGGTCTGAAAAGCACAAAAACTCCTTCAATTTTCAAGTACGAGCTTTCCCGGAAGAGTTAGTACAAAGTGCACCTCAGAATTGGCAGTAGGGCTCAATTCAGCCAGAAAACGTAATTTGGACCCAGAGATCAGATTTGCAGAAGAAATGCATATTCATGCTCCTCACGGTCTGAAAAGCACAAAAACAGATTCAATTTTCAAGTACGAGCTTTCCCTGAGGAGTTAGACCAAAGTGCATCTCAGAATTGGCAGTGGGGCTCAATTCAGCCAGAAAAGGAAACTTTTGACCCAAAGCTCACATTTGTAGAAGAAACACATATTCATGCTCCTCACGGTCTGAAAAGCACAAAAACAGATTCAATTTTCATGTAGGAGCTTTCCCTGAGGAGTTAGACCAAAGTGCACCTCAGAATTGGCAGGAGGGCTCAATTCAGCCAGAAAACGTTACTTTTGATACAGAGCTCAGATTTGCAGAAGAAAAACATATTCATGCTCCTCACGGTCTGAAAAGCACAAAAACAGATTCAATTTTCAAGTATGAGCTTTCCCTGAGGAGTTAGACCAAAGTGCCTCTCAGAATTGGCAGTAGGGCTCAATTCAGCCAGAAAACGAAACTTTGGACCCAGAGCTCACATTTGTAGAAGAAACACATATTCATGCTTAGAAGAAACACATATTCATGCTCCTCACGGTCTGAAAAGCAGAAAAACAGATTCAATTTTCAAGTATGAGCTTTCCCTGAGGAGTTAGACCAAAGTGCCTCTCAGAATTGGCAGTAGGGCTCAATTCAGCCAGAAAACGTAACTTTGGACCCAGAGATCAGATTTGCAGAAGAAATGCATATTCATGCTCCTCACGGTCTGAAAAGCACAAAAACGCCTGCAATTTTCAAGCACGAGCTTTCCCTGCGGAGTTAGACCAAAGTGCACCTCAGAATTGGCAGGAGGGCTCAATTCAGCCAGAAAAGGAAACTTTTGACCCAGAGCTCAGATTTGTAGAAGAAACACATATTCATGCTCCTCACGGTCTGAAAAGCACAAAAACAGATTCAATTTTCAAGCACGAGCTTTCCCGGAAGAGTTAGTACAAAGTGCACGTCAGAATTGGCAGTAGGGCTCAATTCAGCCAGAAAACGTAACTTTGGACCCAGAGATCAGATTTGCAGAAGAAATGCATATTCATGCTCCTCACGGTCTGAAAAGCACAAAAACGCCTGCAATTTTCAAGCACGAGCTTTCCCTGCGGAGTTAGACCAAAGTGCACCTCAGAATTGGCAGGAGGGCTCAATTCAGCCAGAAAACGTAACTTTTGATACAGAGCTCAGATTTGCAGAAGAAAAACATATTCATGCTCCTCACGGTCTGAAAAGCACAAAAACAGATTCAATTTTCAAGTATGAGCTTTCCCTGAGGAGTTAGACCAAAGTGCCTCTCAGAATTGGCAGTAGGGCTCAATTCAGCCAGAAAACGAAACTTTGGACCCAGAGCTCACATTTGTAGAAGAAACACATATTCATGCTTAGAAGAAACACATATTCATGCTCCTCACGGTCTGAAAAGCACAAAAACAGATTCAATTTTCAAGTATGAGCTTTCCCTGAGGAGTTAGACCAAAGTGCATCTCAGAATTGGCAGTAGGGCTCAATTCAGTCAGAAAAGGAAACTTGTGACCCAGAGCTCAGATTTGCAGAAGAAACACATATTCATGCTCCTCACTGTCTGAAAAGCACAAAAACAGATTCAATTTTCATGTACGAGCTTTCCCTGAGGAGTTAGACCAAAGTGCATCTCAGAATTGGCAGTAGGGCTCAATTCAGCCAGAAAAAGAAACTTTTGACCCAGAGCTCAGATTTGCAGAAGAAACACATATTCATGCTCCTCACGGTCTGAAAAGCACAAAAACTCCTTCAATTTTCAAGTACGAGCTTTCCCGGAAGAGTTAGTACAAAGTGCACCTCAGAATTGGCAGTAGGGCTCAATTCAGCCAGAAAACGTAATTTGGACCCAGAGATCAGATTTGCAGAAGAAATGCATATTCATGCTCCTCACGGTCTGAAAAGCACAAAAACGCCTGCAATTTTCAAGCACGAGCTTTCCCTGCGGAGTTAGACCAAAGTGCACCTCAGAATTGGCAGGAGGGCTCAATTCAGCCAGAAAATGTAACTTTTGATACAGAGCTCAGATTTGCAGAAGAAAAACATATTCATGCTCCTCACGGTCTGAAAAGCACAAAAACAAATTCAATTTTCAAGTACGAGCTTTCCCTGCGGAGTTAGACCAAAGTGTACCTCAGAATTGGCAGGAGGGCTCAATTCAGCCAGAAAACGTAACTTTTGATACAGAGCTCAGATTTGCAGAAGAAAAATATATTCATGCTCCTCACGGTCTGAAAAGCACAAAAACAGATTCAATTTTCATGTAGGAGCTTTCCCTGAGGAGTTAGACCAAAGTGCATCTCAGAATTGGCAGTAGGGCTCACTTCAGCCAGAAAAGGAAACTTTTGACCCAGAGCTCAGATTTGTAGAAGAAACACATATTCATGCTCCTCACGGTCTGAAAAGCACAAAAACAGATTCAATTTTCAAGTATGAGCTTTCCCTGAGGAGTTAGACCAAAGTTCCTCTCAGAATTGGCAGTAGGGCTCAATTCAGCCAGAAAACGAAACTTTGGACCCAGAGCTCACATTTGTAGAAGAAACACATATTCATGCTTAGAAGAAACACATATTCATGCTCCTCACGGTCTGAAAAGCACAAAAACAGATTCAATTTTCAAGTACGAGCTTTCCCTGAGGAGTTAGACCAAAGTGCATCTCAGAATTGGCAGTGGGGCTCAATTCAGCCAGAAAACGAAACTTTGGACCCAAACCTCAGATTTGTAGAAGAAACACATATTCATGCTTAGAAGAAACACATATTCATGCTCCTCACGGTCTGAAAAGCACAAAAACAGATTCAATTTTCAAGTATGAGCTTTCCCTGAGGAGTTAGACCAAAGTGCCTCTCAGAATTGGCAGTAGGGCTCAATTCAGCCAGAAAACGTAACTTTGGACCCAGAGATCAGATTTGCAGAAGAAATGCATATTCATGCTCCTCACGGTCTGAAAAGCACAAAAACGCCTGCAATTTTCAAGCACGAGCTTTCCCTGCGGAGTTAGACCAAAGTGCACCTCAGAATTGACAGGAGGGCTCAATTCAGCCAGAAAACGTAACTTTTGATACAGAGCTCAGATTTGCAGAAGAAAAACATATTCATGCTCCTCACGGTCTGAAAAGCACAAAAACAGATTCAATTTTCAGGTACGAGCTTTCCCTGAGGAGTTAGACCAAAGTGCATCTCAGAATTGGCAGTGGGGCTCAATTCAGCCAGAAAACGAAACTTTTGACCCAAAGCTCAGATTTGTAGAAGAAACACATATTCATGCTCCTCACGGTCTGAAAAGCACAAAAACAGATTCAATTTTCAAGCACGAGCTTTCCCGGAAGAGCTAGTACAAAGTGCACCTCAGAATTGGCAGTAGGGCTCAATTCAGCCAGAAAACGTAACTTTGGACCCAGAGATCAGATTTGCAGAAGAAACATATATTCATGCTCCTCACGGTCTGAAAAGCACAAAAACGCCTACAATTTTCAAGCACGAGCTTTCCCGGAAGAGTTAGACCAAAGTGCACCTCAGAATTGGCAGTAGGGCTCAATTCAGCCAGAAAAGGAAACTTTTGACCCAGAGCTCAGATTTGCAGAAGAAACAGATATTCATGCTCCTCACGGTCTGAAAAGCACAAAAACAGATTCAATTTTCATGTACGAGCTTTCCCTGAGGAGTTAGACCAAAGTGCATCTCAGAATTGGCAGTAGGGCTCAATTCAGCCAGAAAAGGAAACTTTTGACCCAGAGCTCAGATTTGCAGAAGAAACACATATTCATGCTCCTCACGGTCTGAAAAGCACAAAAACTCCTTCAATTTTCAAGCACGAGCTTTCCCGGAAGAGTTAGTACAAATTGCACCTCAGAATTGGCAGTAGGGCTCAATTCAGCCAGAAAACGTAACTTTGGACCCAGAGATCAGATTTGCAGAAGAAATGCATATTCATGCTCCTCACGGTCTGAAAAGCAC
>NW_027257309.1:0-28096 GCF_029215685.1 Pituophis catenifer annectens
GTCATAAGTCGGGGGAAAATGCTGATAATTGTGATTGTGTGACTTAAACATTACAAATGACCATAATTGCAAGCTGGCCAATTGTATTTGGGGATAAGCTCCCCAAATACAATCATATGATTGTATGATGGGGATGACATGGCCATCAGAACTCAGGAACTGGGTTGTAAGTACCTCTGGGGAGGTCCAGCATAACTTTGAATGGATGCTAAGCTACCAGTTGTGACTACTGTACCTATTTTTGGAATATGAACAGTTTTTGCTTGATGTTTATGAATGGTCTTGATTGATGTTTTCTTCAATTCCATTCAACTTTTTTAAAAAAAAATACAATTCCCCTGCTTCACATTGATTTCATGATTTATTTCCCCCTATGGAAGATAATGGCTTTAACAGAGTATTTTTTGTGGAACTGAATATACTTGGTAACAAAATCTTCTCTGTCCCTTAAAACATACAGTAATTTCTACTCGGTTTCTGAAATGATTACTAACCTTGAAAAAGCAACACAGTGAAAAGCATGCCCTGATGTTGATCATTTCAAGGATGAAGCATGTGATCCACAACCGCAGATATGTAATTAGTAGCTGTAATGGGAGAAGCCAACACTTCAAACCTGAAGAATGTCAATGATGAAGGAGGAGAGGGTTGTACTCTGGGGTTTGGCTTTGTCCAGCTTCCTTGCATTTGCTTCTTGGCAAAACCAGCAGCATCCTTCATTGAGGATTTTACAAGTACTTTTGAATGAAGTACTGTAGTGATATACAGTTTATAGCACCCCAGTCTCCTCTCTCTATCCCATTGGTCAAGCTAAAAATACTAGATAATACACACAGCCCCACGTCTTATACAGGATTCCCTTGTGATTACAGGAAAATACTGTGCTAATTTAGCTTGAAGAAGATAACAAGTGGGGAGGGTCACTGTTTTCTGAACCCTTGAAACCTCTGAGGCGATTATTCAAAAAGAAAGCCTATTTAATCCCTGAGCAAATCCAGCACATGTTACAACATTGACAAATGATTAAAAGTTTGAAAGCTGTGTTGGAAGGTGAAAGATCCTATGAGTTACCAGGTGCTGCTGATCTACAACTTCCATTAGCTATATGAACCTCTCCAGACAATCACCAAGAATCAAGACTGATTCAAAGGCAGAAAAACAAGCTAATAACGACACTTAACCTGTTTTTTTTATTATTTTTAGGATTACCTAAAGGATTACTTTAGGATTGCTTACTTTGAACTTCCCTTAGTGATGCTCTAGCACTTGCTTGCTCATGTCAGTAAAAAAACCTGGCAGCCCTCCTTTCTCTGTGTTGTAGTTGCTAAGGGAACTGACTATGGCAGTTTATCATGTTTCCGTTGATTGTCTGAAAATTCCATGTATTGTAGCAGAACAAAGTTTTAAAAAAGCATCAAGCATATTCGCTCATTGTTAGAGTCCATGGGTCCCAATTCACAGTACGGTGACTAAGCAGGGACATGAGCTTTATCTCCAATGGTGTAACAATTAGAATGTGAGCTTATCTTACATTTCAGGGAATTTTGAAAGCAGTTTGCATTCTGGTACAATAAAGATCTCTCCCTCTCTCTCTCCCTCCCCACCCCCACACAAACACACATAAACACCAAAGTCCCAGACAACATCTTTAAAAGAGTTATTTGAATTACAGCCTGAATAATCTTTCTGCAAGGGACTTTTTTCCCTTGGTAAATATTTAACATCGGTCTTTAGGATGCAACTAATTTTCAAAAGCATAAGTATCTACTATACATTTGCTGAGTCTCAATACCTATTCATCAAGTGGAGCTCATAATGCTCTCCAATTCATGGTTGTAAAGTCTACAACTCACGATTGTATCATGGTCAAATATATAACTCAATTAGATAACTCATGGTTAGGAGTTGGACAACATATTGTTACTGTCAAAAGTGTCAGTTTTCCAAAGCTTGGATAATACCCAAAATTATTTTGGAGCAAATATCTGTACGCCCTAATTCCTCACTTTTTTTTTAGAACTGGCATTTGAAGGAAGCAAGAGGTTATTGTATTTGAAGTCATTCATTAATTGCAGTAACAGGGAACAATAGTGTGCCAGACAGAACAGTCTCCTGGGTAACACCCCACATTTCTACTCTTGTGGCACCCCCGCCCCTCATAATATAGAGAGTCCCACATTGGATTTGTCATTTATTGCATTTTATGCTAAAATGATGACCCTTGTGATCAGTGATTCCTGAAGTTTCAGCTTCAGATTTATTTAATAGTTCTGAATTTAGTATTTTTAAAAAATAATTGCTGTTTTATTTAAATGGTATTCTCAATTGCTTAACTAGTGGAGAGATATCTTATATAGGTAGTCTTGACTTATGACCACAATTGAGCCCAAAATTTCCATTGCTAAGCATGGCAGTTGTTAAGTGAGATTTGCCCCCTTTTATGGTCTTTCTTGTCATACTTGTTAAGCAAATCACTGTGGTTGTTAAGTGAATCATGTGGTTGTTAAGCGAATCTGGCTTCTTCCATTGATTCTGCTTGTCAGAAGCTGGCTGGGAAGGTTACAAATGGTGACCCTGGGACAGCACAATTGTCATAAATAATGTCAGTTGCCAAGTGCCCAAATTTTGATCACGTGACCATGGGGATGCTGCAATGGTCATAAGTGTGAAAAAAGGTCATAAGTCACTTTTTTCAGTGCCATTATCACGTCGGTCACTCAACGAATGGTTGTAAATTGAGAAGTATTTGCAAATGTTCCAAATAAATTAGAGATTCCCAACCTTTAGGAGCTGATTGGCACTTTTAAAATATTGTGGCTGTATTATAAACAGCCTTCCAAAAAACGCTGCTGGGGAGGGGCTGTTCTATTTATAGAATTGCTGCCATTTAAAGCTTACCTTGGTAAATTGCTGCTTTTTAACTGCCTGGTACAGTATTTGCTACTCCCTGTAGTCCATTTCTGCACAATGTTCCCTGCTATCCATTCTTATTATCTTTGGCCTCCTCCTGTAATGTGCCCATTGGTAAACAAAACACTGGGCTACAATTCCCCTCCCCCATCATTTTCTGTTTTGTAATACAGCCTGGAAATAAAATGTAAGTTTTAGGCTGGTGCTCTGCAGTACGTACAATTTATTTTTAAAAAGTAAACAGAAGGGCAGAGAAGTGGGTGGGGTTGAAGTTCAGTGGGCACATGAATGCTGTGTTTGGAATCCTGAAATTAAATCATTCTATCTCCGTCTCTTCTCTTACACATCACTGCTGACTCCTGATGACCGCAGAGAGATGTTTGTACAGTTTTCTTGGCAACTTTTTCGGAAGTAGTTTGCTAGTGTCTTCTTCCTTGGGCTAAGAGTCCCAAGCCAGCCAGCTGGCTTTTGTGCCTAAAGCAGACTACAATTCATGGTCTCCCAGATTTTAATCCAGAACTTCAACCAGTAGACCAGACCTGCACAACTTGTAGCGGAGAAAGGGACACGGTGATAAATTCAAAATCATTGCAGGTCGGTGCACCATCAGGCTAGCGAAGCAGTAATATTGGAGGCACACAACAGGGTATATTTTGTGGGGCAGTGGCTGTTCCTTCCTGATGGTGGTGAATTTGTTTTTTAAAAAATAGCAGGCCACACAGGGCTACTTGGTGGGCTGCATGTAGCTAACAGATGATCTGGTGTGCAGGCCTGTGCAAGCCCACTCATTTAGCTTATTTTGCTCATCAAGTTAGATCATCATCCATAGATCATGCCTCTAAACAGGGAGTGGAGAACAATTAGCCCATATTTTTAGCACTAGGACCTATCTCCCCCTAATCCCCACCCTATTGTTGACTTTTCATAGCAAAAGTATTTGCTTAAAAACAAAACCCCCAGAAAAGGTGAATTTAAAAAAAACGCCTATTTCATGGGGTTGGGCTAGTGGTGAGTGAACAGGTCCAATCTCATCAGTATCAAAGGGATGCAAATTCCATGCTATCACGTTCATTGTAACATATCTATGCCACTACTATCTGGGGATTATGAAATGGAAAATGTGTCCCTTGATTCCTGAAAGTTTTCCTGCCTCTTCTTTGACCAGATAAATCTACTATAAGGTTTAAGAGTATTTGATTGTATTTTTTACAATTCTTGTACAATTGTAAGACTGTAATCTTTCCGGTAACATTTCACATAGTCTGCTATGATACTGTGTAATTTGAAAATAAGTAAGAAGGTGAAAATAGATCACTTACTACCTAGTATTTTATCGATTTCTGTAAAAAAATATATACTTCCATTGTTTAAGAAAATCTTCAGGAGGTCTGAGCAAATCATACACTGAACTTCTCATAGATTGAAGTGTCCGTGAATAGTTTGTCACAGCATTTCTTTTTCTTGGCTATTTTTTCTAATGTGATATAAATTCTTACACTTTGCAACAGCTCAATAAATTATAGTATTCTAGCAGAGTCATAGCATTGTGCAAGTTCAGTTTGTGGGTGGAAATTGTCACAGTCCTTAAACTTCAAAAATACGTTTTGGCTGTTGAGCAATTGCTGTTGTAATCTGGCATGTTTAAGGCTTTACAATACTGTATTAAGATTCCAAGATGCAGCCACAAAAGGAATCTCCTGGAGATAAATGTCTGCCCTGTAAGCATACTTTTGCATCTACTATTAAATATTACAATATAATTAAATATTGTTCCTCAAGCCTTAGGTCTTCATAACTTGAGACTGGTAGTTCAGTTGCCTGAGTAATTTAAGATTGCAATTAACAATGACAATATTTGGGTGCAAATTACACTCTTAATTGACTAGGCAAAAGATCAAAGCCATTAACATTAAAATTATTGCCTGCAATGGAAGGAGTTTTATTATTGAACACTTAGCTGCAGTTTGCCTGCTTTGTAAAGTTTTGCTCTTAACCTTACCTGGAAAATAAAACCTACAGGTGGTAGCATCTAGATCACTACACCTGGACAGGTGAAGGCTTATTAAGTCAGGTTTAGTAAGATTGCGCAGCATATTTGATTTGAAAGGGAAAAAAGGGCTTTAACCTGTGCATGGACACACACTTGGTGGCAGCTTTTTAAACCAAACACATCTTGCAACAAAGAAACCTTGTTGTTTGGTATTACATGAATCCCGGGAAAGAACTTGTTTGCATAACCTAATATCTGTGGACTTCTTTCCTGCAATTTCTGCACAGTGCTTGTTCATTGCAAGTTGCTTCATAAGATATTTAATTATTAAAGCTGTGGAATGCTTTGGATTTAATTTAGAAGTGTTTCACATAGCACTGGAGTGCAAATGTAGCTCCAATTTATGACTCATTAAAGCAGTTGTATCTTTTCTGAGATTATGCAGAAGTTGCAGCTGCATAGTTCTGGAAACATGCATAGTTGTTTTAGTGAAACAAAGTCGGATGATGCATTTGTACCTCTGTGCATTCTGAAGTATTTCTTCCAAATCAAATCTGAAGCATTGCTCAAGTCCTATTAACTATAGTAGCCAGATTTGAGTTTTGCATTCAGTTCTAAGTTTGTCATTACAGCACTTTAAGAGTAATTTACTATCTAACAACAATAATTGGGTCATACACACAAGATTAATTGTGGGTTAGCTGACCTTCCAAATCCAACTGGCCACCAAAATATCATTTAGGAACACAATATACTGTACTTGCTTTCTATTTCACTAACACTGAAGCAACCTATAGAGATGTAGTAATGGGCATTGGAGAGGCATTTTGATATAGTGGTTAAGGCTTCAGGCTACAAACCAGGAGACCATGAATGCTAGTCCCACCTTGGGAGTGCTAGTTAAAAAGCCATACGTATGTGTGGGCTTTTCTGTCTGGGCCAGTCAAGTTCTCTCAATCCTAAAAAGAAGGCAATGGCAAACCATTTCTGAAAAACTTTGACAAGAAAGCTGTAGGGATTTGTCTAGGCATGCTTTGAAAATCATATTAGACAGCCAGAATTGTCAACCTTGAAATTTAAATTATTAATATCATTCACATATTCTAGATTTTTCCTACTCCCCACATATCTGTTACTTAGAACAGAAGAACAATAGACAGCATCAAGTATAGGCTTAGCATTTGAAAGATCCCAGGTTCAAACCTTGCATTTAGGCCTAACCAGGCCTAAAAACAATATTTTTCCTAGAGCTAGTGGCAGTTAATATAGATAAATATTAACTATCTAATCTAAATATATACATCTTCTCACAGTGTATAATTAACCTCAGGAATTCATTTGCACAAAGCATGGTGATAGCTGCTACTTTGGATATCTATAAAGGGGAGTTGTGTAATTAATGAGGGAGAGAGGTCTTACCAAAAGTTTTGAAGAATCCTTTCTCTTTGGGCTGAAGTTGGCATGCTTCCAGTAGTCTCTACAAGGACACATAATGACTACAAGCATCCCAGAGGCAATTACTTGGACACAGCGAGAAACCAAATGTGAGATGGCCTTGGGTCTTGGCTGAGATTCTTATTTGGGTATGATATCACTATGTCTGTTCTTAAACAATTGGTTAAAAAAGTTTTGCTGATAGTTTTAAGCAAGTAAAATTCTTTTGCACAAACTTTAGGCATTGCACCATTTTAAGCATTTATTCCATAACATTTTGTACAAACTTTTTTTCACTGAAATCTGTTATTAAATTTCAAAACCTTGGGTTAAAACTCAAATGTGAGATAACTGCTTTGGCGTGAGCTGAAAAACAAATGGTTCAGACCTTTGTGTGATAGATTGTCTTTAATCCTTAGATATAGTGATTTGTAACCTTCATTGTTCCTATGCAGCACAAGACTCATTCTTGTCAGCCAAGGTTTTAAATCAAAACAGAATTGTAATCTGACAGAACAGCAGTTGCCTAGTGTTACTAGCTAGCTAGACAACCCTCTTGAAATCTGTATTCCAACTCTTCACTCTCATCTCTTTGGTTTGCAATCTGCTTCCTGCTCAGTTAAATATTAAGCCAGAGCCTCTAGAAAGATAGGTGAAACATTAAGCCACAGGAACAATTCATTCTTCAGGAAGAATGATAGTAAATATTTAATTTCTTTATGTATATCTATCAAAAATATAGGCCTATCTTTCTGCCCACTTTCACTACCATGACGGTCCCATGGAGCTATACAAACATTCTTTTCTTTCTGAGAAAAGGTATTGTGCTAAAGATGATATATTTGGTGCTGTTTGAATTGTGAACAGAGTTCAGACTGGGTAGGCTTTAGATTCATAATAGAATCTACTTTGTGTTTCTCTATAAAACTGATATCAGTCAAATGGGATCTGGGTACAGATTTTGCAGATCGCTTAGAAATTGGCAGTAGATCCTTAGTATACTTTTTGCTGAGATGATAATATGCTTAAACTTTGTACCTTCATTGCCTGCTTGAGCTAAATTGAATCAAAGTTATGAATTCCCAACCGTTCTTGGTTAGTGGACCCATTTAGGTTATTGATATATTGCAGTGGATGCCATGGTGGGAATGGCCATTCATAAAATATCTTCCCACTGAAGTTGCTCTTCACCCCCTTCTCTTTCTTCATAATGCTTTCTATTAACTTAGCTTAAGTCTGTCTTTAGTTTTGGCAGGCAGCCAAAAAAAGCATGTGGCTGAAAACTCTATGCTTTTTATTTTCTATGAAAGCCTCCATGTGATGTTTATTTCTGGAAATAAAGGTTGTGGTTGAGGCTGGTGTTTGGCTTTGCAGTGTGCTCACTTTCCTTATAATTTTAGTTAAATAATCAGAAATATGGGTATTGAGATTTGACAGATGCCAAGAAAGGAGACTGTGGTCATGGTGATGTCCACATGCACGCATTGGGATTCTGAGCTCCTGACTGGGATTCATTATAGCAGACTAAATACCTTCTTTCACATACAGAAAAGACCCCTGGGCTAAGAACGTCTCACTTAAAGACAACCCATAGATACAAACGGGCTGCCTATTACTAAAAATGGGGGATGGCATTCGCCTTCCCTAAGCGGACAAACCACTGTATTTTTTAATATGTAGCCTGTTTTCAGCAGTTCCTGAAAGCATAGTGCAGCTTCGGTGGTTCATCAGCTTGAGCCACAGTGGCGCAGTGGTTAGAGTGCAGTACTGCAGGCTACTTCTGTTGCCTGCTGGCTGCCTGCAATTTGGCAATTCAAATCTCAAGGTTGACTCAGCCTTCCATCCTTCGAAGTGGGTAAAATGAGGACCCAAATTGTTGGGGGCAATATGGTGACTCTGTAAACTGCTTAGAGAGGGCTGTAAAGTACTGTAAAGTAGTATATAAGTCTAAGTGCTATTGCTATTGAGGAAAGACAATGCTGTCTGCCATTTTTAATAATAGGAGGTTCTTTGTAAGTATGAGTTCTGATTTACAGAACTCAAGTAAGAACTCAACAAATTCAAGTTAAATACAAAATTAGGAATTCAACTTGTTCTTAACCTGAGGGCTGCCTGTATAAACGCAACACTTAATGGAATGGCAATTCTTTTTCTCTTTTCAGATAGTAAAGCTATTGTTGATGGAAATTTGAAGCTAATCCTAGGCTTAGTATGGACCCTTATCCTCCATTATTCAATCTCTATGCCAGTGTGGGAAGATGAAGGAGATGATGATGCCAAGAAACAAACGCCTAAACAGAGACTGTTGGGATGGATTCAGAACAAAATCCCGTATCTCCCAATAACAAACTTCAACCAAAATTGGCAAGATGGAAAAGCACTGGGTGCCTTGGTTGATAGCTGTGCTCCAGGTAAGCCTCCTGTGGTTTTTCTTTTTACATCGCATATAGCAATAACTCAGAGCTTTGGACATAAATAACTTTTTTGTAACCTGCACTTGCACTTAGCATTTTGTGGACTGCTAGCTGTGGGAGACGTTGGGTAGAGCTATGTAAACGGAACTGTTTTCTACAGTGTTGGTGTTTGATGTCACAATTTTTTTTTTTTAAAAAAGACAGCTTTAGGGTGTACACTACTGTTTTGATTTTTCTGTTCCAAAATAATGGGGAACCATGCTGTTAATGTTTGACAGCTGGGTTCTTTGGGGACTACCAAAAAAACCCCAAACCCTTGAGAGTTGTGTATTTATTTTATTTATTTATCTCTAATCCCCTTTTTAATTATTTTTACAAATAATTCAAGGCGGTAAGCATATTCAACATACCTTCCTTCTCCTATTTTCCCCACAAAGACAACCCTATGAAATGGGTTGGGCTGAGAGAGAGTGACTGGCCCAACCTAGCTGATTTTCATGGCTAAGGCTACAATGGAATGAGTTTTCAGAGCTTGTTTTTCAATCATGATGTAAATTGTATTCTTACTTAAGAAAACCTTTGTGCTTGATCAGAGTCATAGAAATTAGTGGCTGTACTGGTTGCCATCGACATCAGTGTTTCTTGAAAAACGCCTAACTTTGGAATCTTTAGACTTGTTATATTGTAAAAGCAATTTCCCCTTCCCCCCTTCCAAGTGGGGTGGATGGGTTTTGGGCTTAACTCTGCACTGAAAGCTTTGGCTGACAATCGCCACTTTCTAATTTAGGATATGGTTGGTGCCACTCAAGTAATTTTTTTTGGCTAAGTGTACATGCTTCTTTAATGACAGAGATTTAACTTTTCCCTAATTCCTATCTTCAGGTCTCTGCCCAGACTGGGAAAATTGGGATCCTAAGAAGCCTGTAAATAATGCTCGTGAAGCTATGCAGCAAGCAGATGATTGGTTAGGTGTCCCTCAGGTATGGAAAAGGGAGCGGCTTCAGTATATCTAAGGAGTAGCCTATAAACTAAACAGCCACATTTGATTAATGTTTAGGAACAACATTATTCACTTGTCAGAATATGGAATGTGACTAATCCAATAATGTGTTTATGCAAGTAATGTACTTCTTGTATGAAATAGAAGTGGCTACTTTGTGAAAGCTTCTTTAGAATGTATTTGAATTTGAAGGCTTCATTTTTCAATATAATAATAATAATAATAATAATAATGATTTTTTAGAAATAGTACCAATTCCATTTTAAAATTCATTTTGTCCCTGTCAAAATTTCAGATTAATTCTGCTCACAAAAGGATTCAGTTACTTCATAGCTTATCAGTGTATAGCAATCAATCTGAATGCCTACAGAGCTGCCCAGTTCTTTTTCTATTGTAAAAATAGAAACATAGAAAGAAATCTGAGAAAAATGTTTCTTAGCTGGAAATGTTTGCACTGTAATCCAACATGTTTAAATAGCACCTGAGTGAGATGGTGTTAAACTAGATTAAAGACTCTGTATGTTTTTATGTACATTTCAGATCATGCCATTGATAGTTGCTTTTTTCTGGGAGTGATGAGATATCTAAACATGTTAATATATAGACTTAACATCTATGGGAACCAGCAGAACATTCCACTGAACTTCCTCAAATAATGGGTTATTAAAAATGTATAGTAAAACTGGTAACACTTCCTCAATTTTGAATGATAGTAATAGTATCATTTTATAGGTAGATTAGAATCTTATGTACATTTTTGAAAAGGTTATTTCCCTTCATTAATGCATTTAGTTAACCATCGTTCCAAACCTAAGCAAATAGTTAAGGAGCAGGAATGTTGGCAAGGAAGATGAAGGCCCACTTAACACTGTCCTTTAATGGTTTTTTAGGTCATCGCTCCTGAAGAAATCATACATCCTGATGTGGACGAACACTCTGTAATGACTTATTTGTCACAGTTCCCCAAAGCAAAGCTGAAACCAGGTGCTCCCTTGAAACCTAAACTTAATCCAAAGAAGGCAAGAGCATATGGCAGAGGTAAGGTGCTACGTAATCTGGTTTTGGCCCCTGGACTGGCGTTAATGTATTGTGGTTTGGTTTTTTTTGGAGCCCTGTTTTGTTTTGTTTGAATTTGTCTGTCTGGTTTTAAGTTTCATATGTTTTTATAGATTTTTATTTGTTTGTTACACGGTGCAGACACTATTGGAATTGGCAGCTATAATAAATTTAAAATAATAAATAGGCAACACTTGGTATATTTATAACTCTGATGAAAGAGCTAGTTGATTTTTACTACGTAGCCAAACATCTATATTTCATGTGTTCATTTGGTGCACTGCTAACATTCAGAAATGTGGAAATTGTCCAAAAGGCACTCCTACTTTCATATGAATTCCCCAATCCTGTCAGAACCAGTTCAGCGAGACTATTATTTTTGTATCTATAATGTTTCTTTACACAACATTCTTGAGCAGATTATTGTCTATGTCCCTAGATTTAAGATTATTGTCTAAGTCCCTAGACTTTGTATTCCATCACTGTCAGGTAGATATAACTAGCTTGAAAAAGTAGATGAAAACATGGAGAGAGCTAAGTCATAGATATTATTTGAAGCAAGATCACATCACCGAAGGAATTTTTTTTTTAAAGTTACCCACATACACAGTTCTGTATGTGTGTATCTTAAAAAGACATGTATAGGTTTGTTTATTGTATATTATAAACTCTTTGGAGGAACATTTGAATTTTCTAAACAATGGAAAGAATAGTGGACATAGGTCTCCCTGGAGAAAAACAAGATTTTTTGAGGGTAGAATAATCCAAGACAATGGAAACATGCCTGTGTTTTAAGGAACAAAGCTATCACAATCTGTGGATGTAAGGAGCATGCCCACTTCAAATTATATGGAGGCAGTTTTCAGCAGCTATTCTTGTGCTAATTACACTCTAATTTTTGTATTTTATGGACACCAAAGGGTATGTAGAAGACTGTATAAATACTTGTTTTTAGAAATCTCATAGATATGTGAGGGAGAAGAAAACATTAAAAGAATGGGAATTACTGGTTCAGGAGTATTGGAGCATTGCAAAGCTAAATTTATGGGATTGCTGGCCACTATTTTCAATAGTTCAATTGAGTGCTGGCCACTCAAGCAAACTTAAATGACATCCATAAAGTTGTCTGCCTGTGGTGATTAGTGATGATAATTTAATTCAGTGTTAATTGTGAGAGCATATCAAGATTTAGTAAATGAATATCTTTACATATAAGCATGGTTTTTTTCAAATGTGTTTACAGGAATTGAACCTCATGGAAATATGGTCAGACAACCTGCCAATTTCACCGTTGATACTATCAGTGCTGGTCAAGGTGAAGTAATGGTTTTCATAGAAGATCCAGAAGGAAACAGAGAAGAGGTGTGCTTATTGAGGGATCTTGGGTAGAATGAACAATTGCTTCAGATTATTTTCTTGTAATTGGAAAATGATGAACTTGCATGAGTGTATTTATTTAAAATGAGTTTCATGGGACCATAGTTTGACTAAAAGAGTGCGTGCATAAGAACTGGGATTCACTCCTTGATATCTGCAGTTCAGGTACTAAGCTATTTATTTATTCAGTTTTTATGTCAATTGTCTGAATTTTTAGAACAGCTACACAGTTAGAATACAGTATATCAAAAACAGAGGAAGGTGCAAAAATGAATGTGAAAATTAACTATTAAAATAATGGAAAAAGAGATGTGTTTGGCTGTTCTAAAGGCAGGGAAACTGGAGGCCAAATAGATCTCCCAAATATTTTAATATCTAGACATGTTCATAATGGAAAATATTTTTTTCAGACAGGTCCTAAACCATTTAGGGTTTATAATAGGAGAGCTTACACCCTTTGTTGCTAGGCAAAATCATATCTATTTCAATACACTTTTGATGTATAGATTGGTCTGATTGCTAAGATGAATTTGTGTTACATAGTCTTTACTGATGGATTTCTTTGACATAGGTTTGACTTGCATTTTTGATTATCCTTCTGTTACTTTTATTAGCTTCTCTGAGTGGCATTTTCAATGGAAATTTAGACTAGAGTATGAATCCAGTAAATAAATTTTGCCTTGTCTGTTGCGTTACAAAACAGTATTAGAAACTTCTCTAACTAGAAAATTAAGAGTGGCTTTTTCATGTCATCTTCTATAATGATGCTCTAATGGAGGCCTCTGTTTCATTGGAAGAATTTCTGCTTGTTTGGATGAAAGACATACAGTGAAGTAAACATTTCTTGTGGAGGAGCATTTTCCAAAGGTGCTATTTTAAGCTTAGATACCAGGAAATAATTGCAATTCTTAGTGAAAATATTGAACTAATGTTCCATTTTAGGCCAAAGTGACACCTGACAATGACAAGAACAAGACATTTGCTGTTCAGTACTTGCCGAAAGTTACAGGTCTTCACAAGGTAAGGCAATTTGAAGACTTTGTATGTAGGGAGGAAAACTAGAACTGAGAAATATTTTTTGCAAATGTATGGTGGTTGCAGCAATAGTTATGTTTCACAACAACTCCTCCTTCTGGAATATACATTTGCTACCCCAGCATCTTGATAGTTTGGTCTACCAATTATGAAGCATCTCATGGAAGCAAAACCAAAAACTTTTATCTTATATTTCTGGGGCTTCGTGAAGTTTGGCCCAAACAAATTGTGAAGGTTTTGATTTGTTTAGAGTCCCCTCAACCGCTATTATTTAAACTATTAAATGTCTTTTCAGCCATGTCTCTAAGTAATTCTCAACTTACAATTGTAATTGAACATGGAATTATGGTTGTAAGTCATGTGGGTTGTTAAGTGGGTCACCAGGTGACCAAGACTGATTTTATGCCCCTTTTTTGGAGCAGTCATTAAGTGAATTATCGCAGTAGTTAAGCGAATCCCTTGGTTGTTAAGTGAATCCAGTATTAACGGTGGGTATTTTTTGATGTAAACTGGAAGGAAATGCAAAAAATATGATACATGACAATACAGTCATGTAACCATATTAATTTTGATATAGATTTTACTCAGGGATTTTCAGTGCTTCAGATCCATACCCAAAAATTTGCTTTAGAGGTTATATGGGTGCAAACTGCATCTCTTAATTCATCTTTGAAGAAGTTATGTCCCAAGAAAATACACATTTGAGTTAAGGAGACTCTAGCACAGGGGTGTCAAACTCGATTTCATTGAGGGCTGCATCAGGCTTGTGTTTGACCTCAGGGGGCCGGGGTGGATGTGGCCAGAGTTGGTGTGGCCTGCTTGATGTCACTCATGTCAGGGGCACCTGTGGCAGCCCAAGTGCTCTGCCAGTGAAAACAGGCTCCCGAGCTCCGTTTCTGGTTACGAAGGCCTCCTGCAATCCTCTGCCAGTGAAAACGGAGCTCAGGAGGGCAGCCTTCCTGAGCTCCGTTTTCGCTGGCAGAGGTTTGCAGGAGGCCATCACAGCCAGAAATGGAGCTTGGGAGCCTGTTTTCGCTGGCAGAGGCACCATGGGCCAGTCCCTCACAGTTTCCAGGATGCCCCTGCAGGCCAGATCTAAGCACCCTGTGGGCCTTGGGTTTGATACCCCTGCTCTAGCAGCATCCCTGTGCTCATTTCAAAGCACCATGCTGATGCTTCCTTAACTCTATTTTCCTCTCAATGGTGACTTTTTCTACTGACAATAATCACCCTCCAGAGGCATCGTTTTCATTACCTTTCTAAAATACAGGACAATGGGCACCAGGCAAACCTTGGGGATGGGGATGGAGTCTTTTCTAAGAAAAGGCTCCTCAACACAGAAACACTGTCTACATCCCCTTGAATGGCAGGGACTTTAAACATGTCTTTTTAAGATAAGCAATTTGGATGAGCTGGTTATGGAAAGAGATGGCTTTGGAGATACTTCAATGCTATGTGACCATAGCAACTTTCATTGGCCAGGAGATGGTCCATCACATTTTCCATCAATTGCCAAATGCATTGCAGTAGTCTATTATATCTAATGTGAACATTCTTTTTTTTTTTTTAGGTTACAGTTCTGTTTGCTGGCCAGCATATTTCAAAGAGTCCATTTGAAGTGGATGTTGATAAAGCCCAGGGAGATGCCAGTAAAGTAACAGCCAAAGGTCCAGGCTTGGAAACAACAGGAAATATAGCTAATAAGCCTACTTATTTTGACATCTACACAGCAGGTGAGGTGGACTAAACAAATTTGTAGGAATATTTTAAAATTGTGTATAATGACATATTGTAATAAGCTGTAGCAAACTGAAATGGCTTGATATCTGAACCCTTCATTTGCACATTTGAAGATGAAGCAATTAAGATTTTTGTAGAAATTAAAATTTTGTTTAACAATAAGATAAGGTTAATAAGACTATTCATTGTTTCTTTAATATAGTAACATTGAAAACTATAGTTTGGGAGAACATATGAACAGGCCTTTAGAGGTCATGGATTCTGCAGTCTACTTTAGATTAAACCTTTGTGTTCAGAAATCTTTCCTCAGATGAAAGATTTTCCAATTTCAGCAAAAAAAGTTCACAAAAGTTTTCCAGTCTTTTATTAAAGTTTTTATTGTTTTATCCTTGACTGGCCAGGTCAATCTGACCATTTCTATTAATTCTGCCATATTTACAATTTATTTGTAGTAAGCGTTTTGAATTGGTGTTCTTTTTGAATTGCATCGTTGACTTGGCTAATGTTTCTCCACAGTCTGCTAGATGATGAAGTAACTAGGTGTGGCGTTTTGTTGCTGATGAACTTTGCATGGAAACTTAATTTGTAGTTATCTTTCCTTTGCTAAAGATACCAAAGATTTCCCAATCAGGATGCATGTCTTAGGCCATGTTGCAGAAGAAACATTTGCTGCTTTTGACCTAAATGATTTTAGAAATACCTAGTTGGAAAAATAGTTTTTTTTTTAAATTCTAGCTTTTTTTTGGTCTCAGATATTAGGGTTGTAGAAAGCATCTTTCAACTCTGCCAAATTTATTTTTATTTTCAGATTTTATGGCTTCAGTCAAATACATTATGTTGAATATTTGCAATAAATCGGATGCCCCTGAAGGCGAAATTGCATCATATTAAAATCCTATTAATCCTGTATAACTTTCATCTTCCTTACTAATTGATTTTTTAATATTATGATGCATTTCCCTTGTCTCCCCTATATAATTGGCCTCTAGCTATATGGTTAATTATGGAAGCTACATTTTGAGCTTATCTTTTCTGTCTTCTAGGTGCTGGTGTTGGTGATATAGGCGTAGAGGTTGAAGATCCTCAAGGAACGAACATTGCTGAGGTTATGGTAGAAGACAAAGGAAATCAAGTTCACCGCTGTGTTTATAAGCCTCTTCAAGCTGGTCCTCACACTGTAAAAGTAGTATTTGCTGGAGAGCATGTTCCAAAGAGTCCTTGGGGTATTCTTGTTGGTGAAGGTATGTTTTAGAGATGGATGAAATATTATATGCATATTCATATTGGCATTTAAATGAATACAGATTTTTTTTTTTAAAAAAATTACAAATGCAAGCTAATTTTTTAAAAATTATCAACCTTCTGGCTTGGTGAAGAGTGATTAAATTATTCCTTGAAAACTCTTTACTAACTAAATATAATTGATCTGCCATTCTAAATGGTCCTGTTTTTCTTTCTGGCACTTCTCCAGTAGAGTACCTTCTTGCTATATTTCTTAAACCCGCTATATTTTCTTTATTTTTTTATCATAACTCTTTTTTTCCCTTCTGAAATGATACTGGCTTTCTATTCCATCCTTGCCTACTCCTGTGCTTTCAGACCTCTGCTTACTTCTCCTGAGCCACTCTCAATTTGTGGGAAGTTGGACTTCACTGCTATTGACTTCCTAGTTGAGCAAGCTCTTGTCGGTAAGATGTGTTCAGGGTGACCATGTATGTGTTGCCTTTTTTATCCCTGGAAATCTATTCTGTAAATTTGCAATTTAAAGAAATGCTTCAGAATGTTGCAAGCAATTTCTCAGATTAGGGAGATTCTTGCAAGCAGTCTTCAAGAGGTTGGACTGCCTTACTGCAAATAGCTAACTTGGTTGTAGGAGACTTGAAAATAGAAAATTATCAATTGGATTTAAGCTTTAGCTTGCTGTTCATATCTTTATTCTGCTACAGTGAGCAAACAGGCAAAGAACAGCTAATGCATATAGAAAAAAACGTTTAGGAAAAGTGAGATGCTATACATGCATGGTCAGAGTAGTTGCTGTGGAGTATATGCGAATACCCTCAAAGAAAAAGTGGCTGATTGCAGAAAGATATGTACTGAATTAGGCTATTGCAAGATGCCTGGGGTATGTTTAGAAAAGCTGCAATATCACGATTAGATAAATGATGATAGGTAGGTTCTTAACTTAAGCCAGGGAGAAGCAATATAGTGTCTGCCAAATACTTTGTCTCTTGAATTTTTTTAATTCTTTAAATAAAAACAATAAGAACAAATAAATGGAAAATTAGCATATTCTTCAAGCAGCGAGTCAGCTTTTAGCTATGACATTTTAAGGCATTCTTGCAAAAATAAAAGCAGCTAATAGCTGCAGCAAAGTTCTATGTTTAGAATTGTGCACACTTAGGAAAAAGTAATTTGGAGTATCAGAGGATATCTTGATATGATTAACTATGCACCCCTCAACAATTTACTAGACAGGCCTTCCCCATGGGACTGCTTTGTTAGAACCTCCATCATATGTCCTCAACATTTTAAATGTTTCCTCTGCCACAAAATGCCCCTGGCTTGATCTTTTCTAAACTGCCTTCTATCCCCCCTAAAGTTTCTGTCTATTAATTATTCCAATATATCTAGTAATATTTGAAAACCACTTGCATGTTTCTTTCCCGCTATATTAGAATTTCCTGTTCCAAGCACATCTCTGTGGTGGGCTTGCCTGGATTATTTGGTTAATTTCTATGGAACTCTTCTATTATATTGTACTTTCTGTCTCCTATTCTTCCTTTCCTCTTTCAAAACACTTGAAACTGATTCTGAAAATTTGCTTAAGCTAGAAAGCTTCATGCTTTTAAAATTGGAACTTTAGAAATGGGAGCATTTGATTGCCTTTTACTGTTTCAAATACATAGCTGTTTTATTGCAACCATTGACAAAAGGCTTATTAATATTCAGTATATTTGTATGTGTACAAAGTAAAGACTTTAACCAAGAACAGGCTTCTTAAGACTACAAAATGGTATTCAGGTTTTGCATTTCATGTAATGTCTTATCCATCTTAAAGGAAGCCAAGAGAAGCTGTTCCAGCCTGGCTTGGTTAAATTAAATATCTTTAGGAATCAAAGACTGCATTCATGTCTGTCTGCAATTTGCTTGTAGCCTGCAATCCAAATGCCTGCCGTGCCAGTGGTAGGGGCCTCCAACCCAAAGGAGTTAGGATCAGAGAAACTGCAGACTTCAAGGTTGATACTAAAGCCGCAGGGAGTGGAGATATCCATGTGGCAATAAAAGGACCAAGTAAGTGTTGAACTTTTCTTTCTTTTTTTTGCATTGCTTTGCACCGTGATATGAGTCTTTTGCAAATAACTCCAATCAGCCCCTGATTCTGCTATCTGGATGTTGACTTTGCTTCTCAAGAGAACTCTAGAAGTGAAATAGAGCTCCACTTTTCACTGAGATATTTATTTAATATGTGGATAGAAGCAGGAAAACACAAATTTGACTTAAAATAACATATTATTTACATGTTCATATAGAATTAACTTGAACTACATAACCCGCTATGTAAGCTTTGTAATCTTTGATATGGAATCATATATTTGATGAGGCTCTTGGCCAAAATGCCTATGCAGGAAAATCCTTATTCGATGACAAGACTAAACTTGTAGGAAAACGTAACTTGAAAAAAACCAAAATACTAGTAACACTGATATGCAAAATGGACAGAATACTTTCAGCCAAAGTTCAATTCTCCAGCTTATAGGAGAGAAGCTACTTTCTATCTCCAACTTGAGATTCCCTCTCTCTCTCTCTCTCTCTCTCTCTCTCTCTCTCTCTCTCTCTCTCTCTCTCTCTCTGTGTGTGTGTGTGTGTGTGTGTGTGTGTGTGTGTGTGTATAGACCAAATCACACTACATGAATCAACTTTTGGTGGAATTACTCAACCTTTTTGAAAGAGATACCGGTATCTTATGGAAAAGTTGATAACCTACAAGGTTAATTTCAGATAGGAACATTAACAGAAGAGATTTGCATAACAAGCCTGCCTTGCTATATTTGGCCAACCTTTTTAACTAGTCTTGAAATAGTTTACATATGTCGAATGCAACTGGTGTGATCATATCAGGTTTTCAAAGCAGTCATTTTTTTCCTATATGTCTATAGACTGATGACAAAAATAACTCAGAACATTACACTTTACATATTCCCTGGAGTGGAAAACCACAAACAAATTAGGGTCTTTTAATTGAGACATCATGATTTTTTTTATTCTTCAATTTAACAAAACTACGTCAGTGTGGAAATCGCAATGAACTGAAAGATCATCTATGTGGCAGTCAGCTCTTAAATTTTGGGAACATAGCCTGGTTTGAAAGGGATTTCTGGCCTCCAAATTAAACAAATGGAGTTCAATTTCATACAAATCAGTATGGATTTTGGGGAGCCTTTGATAAAATGAGTTGTAATATTTACACAATACTGCTTGAGCATTGGCTAAAAAATGTTGCCAACTGTGCAATAGTGAAGACAATAGGCTTGTATCAACAAACTTTAGAATATTTAGACTCTCAAGAAAACTAAATCAAGTAGGCATTCCCCAAATATTTGTGGTCATGAGGTCTGACAAATCTTAAGCTTTCCTTGTTTTCACATATGACATGCATAATGTTGCAGACTAAGGAATAACATAGGGAAATGAATTAAGCATGGTAACGTAACACTTTTACTCATCACATTCTTCTGGAAATGTTTATGCTGTCTTTATTACATGACATGGGGTAGTTTCTCCCCTTTGCAACACTTTTTGGATGAGAAGAAAAAATGACTTCATTTTTGGCAATTGATCTTGAAACATACAATTACCTATATCTAGAGAATATAGGCTGGAGTTATTAAAGACTAATGCTAAATTAATGATATTTTTCAGAAGGCTTGGAAGAACTTGTAAAACAAAAGGAATTCATGGATGGAATATATGCATTTGAATACTACCCAGTAAACCCAGGGAAATACATTGTCACAATTTCTTGGGGAGGTCACAACATCCCAAAAAGGTGAGTTGAAACATTTCATATGTTGTAATTGAAAGTGATTCCATAGTAAATTATTTTGAAATCACGCGAGTTGGAAGTACATTGACTTGGTAACAGTTTCAGTTTTAGTTCTCAGCTTTACTGTGGGACAAAGGAATATCCTGTCTTTCCAGTCTAACCTAAATTTAGTAATAGGTACTAAGAAACAAGTAAAAAAAGACAAGACTTTGGAGCAGGAAGACATTTAGCACATCAAATTCCCAATTTAATTTTGTGTTCTCCCTTTTCTTGAAAATACTAATGAGTGTCCACATGGTTTTCTTTGATGTTTCATCTTAACTCTCCTGTGAGGTGACTTAGGTATGGAATTAGATTTTTGCTTTAAATTGTTTGGTAAGCTTTTTGGTTGTTTCTGAAACTTCATAGCTCCAATATGTTACTGACTGTTCTCTCTCAATAAACAGATGTGAATTAAATATATGTGTGCCCATGGTTGTTGCCTCTTCATTTTTCCTAATTTGACTTTCTTCTCCTAGCCCATTTGAAGTGCAAGTCGGTTCTGAACCTGGTCCTCAGAAAGTAAGAGCTTGGGGGCCAGGCCTTCATGAAGGAGTTGTTGGTAAATCAGCAGACTTCATTGTAGAATCCATTGGTCCGGAAGTTGGATCCCTAGGTAATAACCTGGCTCATTACACTGCTTTCTTCCAAAACAGATGTTACATGATAGATGGTGTCTAATTATTTCAATAGTAAGAATTTCCTGTTGTTGAACTAATGGGTTGAATCTTATCTTCTAACTATATTTAAATGGAATTGGCTTTGCACAGTACTTTTGATGTCAATTATAGGTCTATACCCTACTCTCATCTGAAAGAGATTAGCAGTAAATAATGACCAATCATTTTTTTCTTCAGGGTTATCAAGATAATAACATGATTAGCCTTGCCTTGAAACAGAGTCTAGTATTATAAAAGTACGGTAGGAAAGAACATCCTAACAAAAATCTTAGGAGATGTTAATGCTTAGATCTGTGGATTACAGGTATGGAACTACACTGCAGTGCATGGATTAAATGAATTCACATTAAACTATGGCTTGTTGACTCAGCCAAAGTGTCTGGGATCTGACAAAATGCAAAACAATAAATGATGGCTTATAAACTACAATGTTCTGTTCAGACATCACACAAAACCTAAGCTAAGCAAACTGTTATCACTAGGTACAATCTGTTATCCCAGCTATTGAGGTCTTGTAGACATTAGCTGAAACAAAAACTTTGAGAGATTGCTGTTGTAGATGGGGAAATAGGTTTTGAACAGATATAATCAAGCTCACATATTTGGTTAGACCGGGTTTATATATTATTCTAAAATATGGCATTTTCTTAGCTATGATTAATGAATTGTATGAGCCTAACCAGCTATTGCTTATTCAGCAGTCTCTTGTTAATGACATTGCAGCTTCATACCCAGCCTTAAAAATCCTAAATTTGAGTGCCTCTAACAACTGCTAAAATCTTTTTTTCAGGCTTTGCTATTGAAGGCCCATCGCAAGCAAAAATTGAATGTGATGATCAGAATGATGGCTCATGTGATGTGAAATATTGGCCTAAAGAGCCTGGTGAATATGCTGTTCACATTATGTGTGATGATGAAGACATCAAAGATAGCCCTTACATGGCTTACATCCATCCAGCATCTTTAGATTTCAACCCTGACAAGGCAAGGATACAAAGAGATGATGATGATTCTGCCCTTTTTATATATCATTCAAGGCAGCGAATATTATTTACCTAATAAACCTGCCTCCTGTGAGTTGGGCTGGGCTGAGAGTGAGTGACACACCCAAAGTCACACAGCCAGAACTCACAGTTTTTCTTTTGAAAAAGTTTAAAAATTGTAAGAATTTGGTAGCTTTGGGGATTGGAGGTATTCCATCAGATTAGGCCGGAGGCCTGAGTAGTTTACTAATCACTGTATTGTTAAATTCAGGATTGGGTCTTTTAAATAAGGACAATCTATGTTACATGCTAAATGAAGAATCATCTCATAATATTTCTTTTTTTAAAAAATTCTTTGTTTCTGCCTCTCCTTGGCTAGTATGTGAATAATAGGTACCAGCCTCTGTTCCAGGTTAACTTTAGAAATGTAATCCTTGAGAAACTTATTTGATGGAAGAATGTATAAATAGAAATGCATGTTGCGTATGCTTCATTTGCATTGTAAGTTGCTCCCTTGAGCATTTAATAAAAGCATATTTATTTTTAATACTTAAGTCAATCAGGCAAGCTTTAAGACTGGATGTGAAGAGCAAACTTGGGACAATGCAGTGTTAGTAGTATAAAGGACTATAAAGGCATCCTGGCCTATTCTCTCACCTTATATCTTGCTAATCTTTTTCTAGGTAAAAGCTTATGGCCAAGGGCTTGAAAAAACTGGCTGCATTGTGAACAACCCTGCAGACTTTGTAGTTGATACAAAGGAAGCTGGGAATGCTCCTCTGAAGATATATGCACAAGTAAGGCCAAAGATCCAAGCAGCATTCACTCCTAATCCATGTAGTGTTATCCATTTAGTCATCTTGAATTATAAACACAAATTCTTGGCAATATTCATAAGTTTCTTAAATGTAATGGGGCTGTAATGTTTAAAGAGTACATCATAAGGGCCTACCCCATCTCTATATTTGAAAATACTTGATTTGGCACACATCTTTATTACAATGATGTGAGTTTTCTGTCCCTCACTGAGAACCAATTTGCCCCTCAATCAAGGTAATCTAAACCACTTGCTAAGTACTGTCAGTGGTGGTGCTGACGCCACTGAGGCAGCGATCAGCGGCAATCCCTGATGCCTGGAACAGGCTGAAAATGGGATGCGCAGAGGCAGAAAATGGGATGCGCAGAGGTGGCGATGGGCAACGGCGGTCCCCGCAGCCTGAAACAGCTGATTGGCGGTATTCGGGGAGCCTGATCCAATCCAGCCGCCAATCAGCTGCTCGTGTTAAATCAGGCTGTGCTGAAGCTGAGCAGGCTTTTTGCTGCAAGGAGGCAAATTGCTAGGAGGCAGAGGCCGAAAGGTGGGGGCTGGTGAGTGGGCGGGGCTTTGGCAATATTCGCTCTATAAGATGCACAGACATTTCCACCCAATTTTTTTTTAGGGGGGAGTGCATCTTATAGACTGAAAAATACGGTAACTAGAATTCATTGATTAAAAGTAGGCTGACTGATAATTTTTATTTGATGGTCTAATGAAGAGGAAGCATGAAGAACTTGCTATATTGAGGATAGAGTGAGTTACAGCAATTCTTCATGATTTTGCTTCATTATTGAAGGTGGAGGAGATAAGTGAACTCTTCCACCACCTGCTTTTTCAGCACATAAGTGTTTGGCATGCAATCTACATCTTATTTCTAAATGGAAAGAAAATAATAGACTGGAAATAAAGTTCAATATGCTACCTTCTTCTGCCTTTCAATTTAGAAATACTTTCAGGATAGGTAATAACAATTGAACGTGAAGTAGTGAGCATAATGAAAATAGAAGTCAAGATCCTTTCCATAAGCTCTGGAGAACTGATCCCAGTGCTTCACTTTCCTGGAGTCATTTCCACAGGGCAGTTGGTGGTATTTGATCATAGTGGGGAAGAGATAATCCAGCTGCAGCAGAACGAGCACAAATATATGGAGAACAGAAGTTCCATAAAAGGAAGGCCTAAGTTTACTGATTAAGTTAAACTGTGTATCTGCCACCCTTTACATGACTATATGTACAACTAATGTTAAAACTGAGTTCATTTTTAGCAGCTTTAATGGAACGCAAGTTGGCTTTTCCCTTTTTTAGGATGCTGATGGAAATCCTATTGATATTCAAACAAGGAGCAAGCCTGATGGCATCTATGCCTGTTCTTACATTCCAACAAAACCTATCAAGCATACCATTGCTGTTACTTGGGGAGGAGCAAATGTCCCTAACAGTCCTTGCAGAGTAAGTAGCAAAGTGCTTAAATATCTCTAGCTGCTTGTTTTCCAATTGCAATGTGCTTCCTGATACCTTTTGCAAGATTAGATTCTTACTTGAAAGCAAAAGCTGAATCCTATTCCTTTAAAGTCATTTTTATTCATCACATTTTTAAAAAAAGGTGAAAAGAAAAAAAAATGATGCCAAGATAGTAAGAGGACAAAGTAACTAGAGTTGTACAGTACAACCATAAAATTACATTATTTTTAACAATAAAGAAAAAGATTTTAGAGATCTTTTTGAATCTCTGAACTGAGTGTCTAGGTCCACTATTTTGTCATTTAAAAACATCATTTAAAAAAATGCTAAAATATAATTTATTTATTTTATTTATTTTTTATTTTATTTTATTTTTATACCACCCTTCTCCTGCAGGACTCAGGGCGATGTACAGCCGAGATAAAACATAGCATATAAAATTTAAAAACAGTTTAAAAAACAATTAAATAATTTTGGCCCAAAATTTAAAACAACCCAATTAAATCCGAATTCAATTAAAACTGATAATAATATATATTATTATAAATATATAATAAATATTCACCTTCTAATTTTTCCTTTGTTGTACTCTGATACTCAATATTTATAAACATTTAGCATTTTTATGTATTTCTGAATAAATCTTAGTTTTACTCCTATTCTAAAATGAGATTAGGAATACGCAGATTAGAAGTGGGAAAATTGGATTAAGATGAAGAAACTGTTTTTGGACCAGTGTTCTTTTAATTTCTCTTTGGGCCCACATGGGCACCTCAGAGGTTTCCAGTTGGTCACTTTGAAAACTAAATAATAACTAACTAGGCCCTAGTCTCTCCTGTGTGACTGACATGTTGGATTGGAGCCAGAAAGATCTAGGGTCCACCCTCAGTCCATTCCCAGAGGATTGTTGGAAAAGAAGATGCATGTCCGCTTTGAGTTCTTGGAGAACAGATTCAACAAATACATAAAACCACATGTTGAATGTCAGTAGAAGAAACTTAAAAGGATTGTCTGACTAATGTTGAATATTCTAAAGTGCTTAATCTGTATTTATTAAGTTCACATTTTGAAAATATATGCCACCTAGGTCCAGATAGGACAAGGCAGTCATCCTCAGAAGGTGAAAGTTACCGGACCAGGGGTGGCAAGAAATGGTCTGAAAGCTAACGAACCTACTCATTTCACTGTGGACTGTACAGAAGCAGGCGAAGGTAAAAACAGATTGGTATAGCAAATTGCTGAGTAGTGACCCCCTCCCACCCTTCTCAGTAATCCTGTTAGAAAATTAAGCTGAAATGCTGTTAAAAAAGAATGCTTGCTTCCCACAATGTTGCTTTTAGGTGGATGTGCTCTCTCATTCTAGTGGCTGATAGAAACAGTGTATTTTAAGGAAGAAATATTTAAGCAGCAAAGGGGGACAATTGTCAATACAATTTCTAGTGAATTGTTTCTTTCCAGGTGATGTGAGTGTGGGCATCAAGTGTGATGCTCATGTAATAAACGAAGAAGAGCAAGATATAGATTTTGGCATCATTCACAATGCTAATGATACATTTACCGTGAAATACAACCCGCCTGGAGCTGGGCGCTATACTGTTAAAGTGCTGTTTGCTGGAGAGGTATGTAATTATCTGATAAGGCTTTTGATGCCAACCCTTATTTCTAGTCCCTAAAATATCACAGATGTTTGGTTTCTAATACTGGGTATAAGACTAAAACCATCTGGATAGGGAAAGTTGGGTTAGTGGTTGTATTGTATTGTAATCATACCATGAATGAGGGCAAATATACATGTCCAAGGATAATGTTTCAGGATCCAATCTGAGTTGGTCATCAGGATCAGAGATTTAGTCCTAAAAACTTTCGGACTTGTGCTGGAGCTCATCTTTAGGGAACTTTACTCTCTCCAAAATGTGTGCCCACAATCTGGAGAGAGAGATGTTCCTCGAGGATGGCCTCCAGCACAAGTCCAAAAGCTTGCAAGACACTGGTTCTAGATTGGGTCCCATCAGTTGTTGAAGTATCTGTATATGGTAGTAAGTGATATATTTAATATGTATTTAATTCTCCTACTTTAGTTGCAGCATATAGAATAGCTTACAACACTGAAAATATACACAAATATGTTATGTCTTAATAAAAACATGTACTTGGGGCAGATTGACAGAAGTAATCTAATAAAAATTGGCCTTAGTTCTAATGTATACAACTACAGTGACTTTTATTTAATTTAATTGATATAATAAACTTGGATGGCCTTAAGATTAAATAGGACAAAGATTGCTGTCTAAGCTTCTAGAAAAAATGCTGTAGTAGAAGATTAGTTTATTTTGATCTCCTGGATATTCAGAAATGGGCTACAAACAAATATTTTCATTTTTGGACATTTTGTTGAAAAGCTATTACATCTAATGACAAGTTTTTTGTTTGTTTGTCTTAAGGAAATTCCTACAAGTCCTTTCAGAGTGAAAGTGGAACCATCACATGATGCAAGCAAGGTGAAAACTGAAGGGCCTGGATTAGGTAAAACAGGTAAGATTTCTGCTTGATTATTAGGCAACTATTTAATTGGCTATTTGTTGGTTGCAGTCATAGTAAAAAACAACTATTCCTTGTCAAGGCCCGTAAATGCATGTTAAATAAGTAAATCTGGAGTATGAAAAATTAAATTTGATATTTGTAAGATTCTATCCAAAAAGGGTTTGTAGAACATGTCTAGGTAATGAATTTCAATCCTTTATCTATCTAGGTGTGGAAAATGGAAAGCCCACGCACTTCACTGTGTTCACAAAAGGTGCTGGGAAAGCCCCTCTGGATGTCCAGTTCAATGGACCAATGGAAGGAGATGCTGTCAAAGATTTGGACTTCATTGACAACTATGATTATTCCCACACTGTAAAATACACTCCTGTACAGCAGGTAAATTCTCCCACGAAAGGATAGAAATGTGGTGTACAGTTCTTTAAGTCTAGAAATCGGAGGCAGTTATCATTGCAAATAAAATGTGTCAGTGTTCTGCAATAATTCCAGATCTTGTTTTGTACACAGCAAGTCTCTAACACATATGTATTTTTATTAAACAATGCTCTGAAAGCTGTTTAATACATTTTAAACTCTGAATCCAGCTAAATGTTGTTTATAGGCATTTAAGTCATAGTTTCCGATTAGCATGTGTTTCTAACAGTGTGCAATGTTGCTGTTGGCTCTGGGACATCATCAATCAAGCAGCAAAGCAAAACTGAAGATTACTGTTCACCCTGAACTGGAATCCACACATATTGGTGTAATTCTTCTGCTTGTTAGATGAGCAGTCATTTAGTTCTGTGTTGAGGGACAGTAAGGGTGATTATTGGCAGAGACAGTTTTCAAAGTAAACTTAGATATTTTTCATATTGGTATGATCTCTAGGCTATCTTGCTGATCCCAACAACTTTTAGATGCCTCTACTTTGGAGTAACTAAATTCAGTGATGTCTGTGTTTTGGTTGGATCTTTCTAGCATCATTGATGCCAACTTTATCTTAGGCGTGCTGGTGTTGTAAGTGGAAATGGTTTTTAACTTCTGAACAGTGTTTCTTTGTATAAACTCTGGCAACTTGCATGTCTGCAAGTGTAGCTTATATTTGAAGAACTGTCTTCAAAATATGGTTGACTCTTGTCAAATGGCTTTTGGAAGCCGTTAACATTTCTTGGTTTGGTTACTGTTTGGAAAGTCAAGCCTTTTTCAAAGCCAGTTAATCCATGATACACGCCAATAAACCAGTGGTGGAATTCAAACTTTTTTACTACCAGTTCTGTGGGCGTGGCTTGGTGGGCGTGGTGTGGCTTGGCATGACAAGGGAAGGATATTGCAAAATCTCCATTCCCACCCCACTCCAGGGGAAGGATCAGTGGTGAAATCTAAAATTTGTTACTACTGGTTCTGTGGGCGTGGCTTGTGGGGGGGTAATGTGACTGGGTGGGTGTGGCCAATTTTTTTTTTTTTTACTTTTAAAACCATTTTTTCTACAACCTCTTAGAGGTTGTAAAAAAATGCTTTCAAAAGGCTCTGACGATCCCAGCTGAGTTGCTTGATCTGCAGAGGCTTTTTTTCTTTTAAATGCCTCTGATGATCAGGC
>NW_027257310.1:0-27864 GCF_029215685.1 Pituophis catenifer annectens
CCCTTTGTTGATTTTAAGTCCAGATACTTTCCCATACCTTCCTATTTCTTGCAATAAAACTGGGCCAGATTCGAGAGGTTCTTCAATGATAAACACCACATCATCTGCAAAGGCCTGTGCCTTGTATTCTTCTCTTTTTATTTCCATTCCCTTTACCTCACCATTTGCTCTAATTCTGTTTAATAGGATTTCTAATGTTAGAATAAATAGCAATGGTGACAATGGGCATCCTTGTCATAGCCCTTTGTTTATCTAGAATATATTTGTAGTATCCCCATTCACTATTACCTTTGCCCTTTGTAATTTATATATTATCTCTATCATATTCTCAAATTTAGTTCCAAATTTCATTAATTTAATTTGCTGAATCATAAATTGCCAGTTCAAGTTATCAAAGGCTTTTTGGGCATCCAGAAAAACAAGAGCCACTTGTTTCTCTGGATGAGCTTCCAGGATGTCTACAATTATTCTCTTATTGTCTCTTATTTGTCTATTGGGGAGAAAACCATTTTGATCAGGATGTATAGTGACGTTTAGTATTTTTTTCAACCTTTCTGCAATAATGTTCATAAATATTTTATAATCTGTATTTAAAAGGGATATTGGTCTATAATTTCTAATTTGACTCTTATCTGTATCTTCTTTCAGAAGTAGAGTGATGTTTGCTTCCCTTCGCGATTCTGGTATCTTCACTTCATATAATGCTTCATTGCAAATTTCCAATAATATTGGTTCTATAATTTCATCTAATTTTGTATAGATTTCTCCTGGGAGATCATCTGGTCCTGGTGTCTTGTTATTCTTGAGTCTTAAAATTGCCACTCTCAGTTCTTTTGATGTTATTTCTTTATTCAACAGTTCCCTTTTTTCCTTCCCTAATGGTATAATCTCTTCTTCCATTAGATAATTATCAATCTTCTCCATTGGTATTTCTTCTTTTTTGTACAGATCTGCATAATAATCTTATGCTATTTTCTTTTTCTCTTCTTCATTATTCTGAATAGTCCCCATCACATCATCCAGTTGTTGGATAATCTGACCTTCTCTCTCTTTTTTCAATTTTTAGGCCAACCACCTTCTGGTTTTGTTAGCATGTTCAAAATAAAATTATTTAGAATGTTTTAAGTTTTTTGCAATTTCCTCTTGCTCTAATAAATTTAGCTTATGTCTCACAAGGGTCAAATTCTCTTTAGTTGATTCATCTCCTGGTTTTATTTGGAGTCGCTTCTCCAGATTTCCAATTTCTTCCAATAGAGTATTGTGCATCTTCCATTTTTCTTTATTTTTCTTTGCATTGTAGGCTATTGTTATCCCCCTTATGTAGGCTTTCATAGTATCCTATAAATTTGTTAGGGAGGTGTGTTGTTTTTTATTTTCTTTAAAAAATAATCTCAGTTCCTTCATTATCCTTTCTATATACTCCTTTTCTTTTAATATTTGAGTATGTTGAGTATGTTGAGTATGTTTCCATGTTACCTCAAGGGGGTTATGATCTGCCCACATATTAGGGGAAATCTCAGTTTTTTCTATTCCTAATCCTAGTTCCCTATTCATCCACAGCATATCAATTCTGGACCAAGATGCATGAGGATTGGAGTAAAAGGTATATTTATTTTTCTTTGGGTGAAGAATTCTCCACATGTCTATTAAATTTAGTTCATCTACCATACCATTGACTTCCAGTTGGAGATTTGTGGCAAGATGGTGGAAGGAGAGTGACCCCCCACTCTTCAAGCCCAGATTTCTTCATGTTTTGGGAACCCTTAGAGGCACAAGAGCCTGGAGGGCATTGAGAACCAGAGAGGGAGTCTGGAGAGCAGCAAAGTGTGGGGTGAGTGCTTGCCGCTCGAATGGGTGCCTCTGTTAACCCAGCACGAATGTGTCTGTCATTTTGAAATGGCAGACTCGAGGCTGTGATAAGCTGACAAATAGATGGGGAGAGAAGAAGATCAGAGCAGATGGTGTTAGTAGTAGATATTGGCCAGAAGACTGTAAAGGTGCAAGAATTTGGAGAAGTGAGATCGGTCATGTCAGAACAGAAGACTCACGGAAGGAGATCAAGCGGCGATTGGGCAGATGGAGAATGAATCAGCAGAATAATTTCAACTGACAAGACGACATCGAAGAGAAACAATACTTTTGGTACAGCAGAGGCACAGAGAGGAAAAGTTGGTGAATAGCAAATAGGAGGGAGTGCTGGTATTGCAGAGAGACTGGGGCCAAAAGAGATAAGACTGGGGCCGGAAAAAAAGGAAGTAGAAAGAGCCGCCATTGTAGATCATAAATAGAGAAAGAGGATTGACTAATAGACTAATAGAACTGTAAAAGAAAAAAAGGACTATTATAAGATATCTGGACTCATACCTGAACTAATATTTGAACGGAAAATCACGAGGACAGTATGGTGACAGAAGAAGAACATTGATAATAATTTAAAAAGACAGTAGAACTTTAAGTATTAATAGCTGGAACAGCACAAGGATCTGAAGACGTATGAAAAGGTTGTTGTATGAATGTTAAAAAGAGCTTTATTATAATAGTGTGGAATAACTTCTGAATAGTGTTTTGCTATATATCTGTCAATATAATTACTCCTTATTTTGTTATTCTCTTACCACCCCTCCCTCTCTTCTATACTATTGTTGAGTGATTAATTAATTAATTAATTTGTGAATACTTGAGAAGTAAGCTAATTGCTAATTATTAACTAAGTATAATTTACTAAATATTAATCCTATAATCTATTAGAATATTAATTGAAAGATAGACTTTGATATTGATTTAATCTATTTTTATATGTTTAAATATAGACTTTACTGTATAGAAATTTAAGATTACATTTAAGACTACTTTGACTAATTTAATTAGAGAATATATGTATTAATAGAAGAGATAAGAAAGCACAAAACATAAGCTAAAAGATATAAGTCTCTATTGATTAAAATACTGGGAGATCATTAGTGGGATACTATAGACTAATACGAGAAAAGAAAAGAAGGACAAGAATAAGACAAACAGGTAATAATAGTGGATGATAGCTTGGAAAAATATATATAGGATTTTGGGAGATCAGAGAAGGATACTGAAAGAAATGACTAGTCTTTCCACAACAACTTTAAAGGCGGGAAAGAAAACTACATCAAACCCAACAATTACCACGGCATCCCCTTCAACTCAACGGTCAACAGAAGGACAGACGAAGATGGAAAAATCCATTGTAATTCCAACAATGCAGGCCATGAAAACCACCTTAACATTAATACAGGAGACGATGGTCAAGATGCAGGAGAAAATGTCCAGTAATCACAATGAAATGAAAACCGATATTCAGATCTTGGAAGGCAAAATAAATCCCATACAGGATTCAATCTATAAAAATGAACAAAAAATAAAGAATGTAGAAATTAAAATGGAACAAAATGAAAGGAAACTGGAACAGGTAGACCAAAAATTGATGGCCCAGAATAGAGAACTTGAAGACTCCATTATACAACTGGAAATGGACCTATCTGAGATTTCAGAATGTAACTGAAGGAAAAGAGGAAGATTTGGGACAGGTAATGGCAGAAATGATTGCAGAGGCCCTACAGAGGGACAAGCAAGAAATAATAACAGAATTGGACAAGGTAAACCGAGTCCAAACAAATTATGCTAGAAGACATCAGTTACCAAGAGAGGTCCACATTAGATTTACCAGGAAAAAAGACTGTGATATCCTATATAATATAACCAGAGAAGAACCGATGATGTATAAGGGTAAAAAAGTTATAACTTCTTTTCTTCTTCTTATCCTTACCACTGGCATAGTTTTTTTTTTGGTGTCTACTATCCTGTTATAGTCACCCACAATACAAATGTTCCTATGACCTGTCATAATTATCTTTTCATGTAATTTCTTATAATAGTCCCCAATTTTTATTAGGTGCATAAATAACTACTAAGAAAATTGAAGTATACCCTCTCTTTATTTCCACCATTAATGTTCTTCCTTTTGAGTCTGCATAGATTTGTTTAGCTATTATTCCTCCTTTAATATATATCACAACCCCTTTCTTTTTCTTCTTATTACTTATTTATTAATCCTGCCTTTATTACTTTATAAGTAATTGAATAAGATAAGCATACCTAACACTCCTTCCACCTCCTATTTTCCCCACAACAACTCTGTGAGGTGAGTTGGGCTTTCATAGCTAAGGTGGAACTAGAATTTACAGTCTCCTAGTTTCTAGGCCAGCACCTTAAGCAATGAATGTATGTAAGTTACTCTCTAAAGTCTGATGACAACCAACTTAGGTAACCCTGTGTAAGTAAAAAATGACAAAACAACAACAACAACACAAACCATGTATGTTTATACTGTTTAGATAAGGATTGGCTATGATCATATCAATACAATGGAAAAGCAATCATATCTGTACATATCTGACTGCAAAGAGTTAATCCCATGAAAACAGTGCTCTTATTTAAATTAACCAGTAGTGATTGCTTAAAAAATACTCAAAAGCCACTTATTATATCCCAACCTAGCAAACACAAGTGCAACAACTGAATTATCCCAAATGAAGACTATTAAAAAGAAACACTCTGCTAAGATGTAGGGCAGAATTCTAGGTCAGTGTGCCAAGAGGAGAGAAGAAAGTTATAGGCGAGACAACAGCGGTACTGTAATATCACTGTTTGCCAGTGGGTGTTGCTATAGTTACAGAGCTCATTAAACAATAAGATAGGAAAGCAGGTCTTTCAACAAGTGGATAGTGCACTGATAGAACAATGCAATCTATCCATGTGGGATTTATTAGGAACAGCTAGGAAATTATCAGATTCTGTCAGTGACTGAAACAAAATGGGAAAAAAAACCTCCACCTCTCTTTCACACCACCATTTCACTTTAAACCTATTCCTTTTTCTTCCCATAACAATAGCAGCTTCATTAATAGTCATTTCAAGCTTTAACCTTACATTTCAATTGCATGTGTCAGGCAGGAAGGAAGAATGGAAATTTTTTTCTGGACAAAAAAAAACCCATTCAGTTCCTAGATCTGTAGATCTACTATGAGAAAGAATTTGTTGCTTAACCTTCTACCAGGCTATACATTTTTTACTCTGTGCACTGTTTTAACTATCAAATTTTCCCCCAATGCTCACAACTCAGAATCAGTTCCCAGTAACGGCACAAATGTAAATGTAAAAAATAGGAGGAGGAGAGCAAGATGGTCACTGTGTGACAGCTTTTAGTGAGTTCAGTTGAGATGAAATACCAGAGTGTTTTAATCTGGTATAAACATCATCAATATAACATTTTCTATTTAAACTAGATGTCCCATAATGCAATGTTCCACTCCCCCTCCCACCTGATATAAAAGGTACTCACCTTCTCTTTTCCCTTACTCTCGTCTGTGTTTCAGTGATGTAATGTACTGAGATAGAATATTTAAGGATTGACTTATTAGTTTAGTTATAAAATAAAACATATATACTGATTCTAATCATATGGAGTTGTTTGGCTTGATCATTTTTAATATAACAATTTGGTAGCAAGAGGATGGTTAGCCAAACTTAACTCACTTAAAAAAAAAAAGATGTCAAAATCAGAAAAAATAAGAATTAACACGAGAGCCTTCACCCACAAAATAGCGGCTCAATTGACTCCCGTAAAGACAATAACAGGAGCTGTTCTGGATGAAGAAAATATAAATACATCCACTGAAGAAATTGAGAAACAAGATGAAACACCTTTTAAAGGTAACGATATAGATTCTACTATAACTAAAATAATTAATATATCTAAAAGAAGTAAAAATTCAAAAGCGGAAATAAAATCGCTTTTAGAAGATTATATCAAAGCTAATGATGCTGACCCAACGAGCCCCTCAGGAGACAATTTGATGTTGTCAGAACCTGATAACGAAGCCAAGGCGCCATTTTCAGAGCAACAGACTTTTCAAACTCAATCAATCAAAATGGCCGCCCAAAGACCAATAACAACGAATGCATCTCAAACAACCCAAAGGCACTCCAGAAATTTAATACAGACAACCAAACTCCAAAAAATCAAAGACAAAAGCTTACCTTCAGATACAGAAATTGCGAAGGCAATAGAGACTTTAGAAGCCGCATTTGGCAGCATTTTAAACCTCCCGATCTTTAAAAACACTGAAGCAGATCGCTATTCAGGTACCTTACTAACAACAGCTCAGAAGACAGAAGAAGCAGCCAGGTTTTTAAAGAAAACTCAGACAGAAACGTCTTCGAAAATCAACATTGTAAACAACGACCCAGCTTCAACTGAGGTTCTCGGGATGAATACAATGTTTACTGAAGATATCTCTCAGTTTTATCACATTTTTTCAACAAAACCTCAAGAAATGACTGCAACTACTTCAGGAGATCAAACCATTTATGGAAGCATACCTAACAATACTGTACCCATGATGTCATTCAATCTACAACATCAACAGGGCGATTATTATACGCAAGGATTCTACCCTGCTAAACAAAGTCAATCTTCAGGCAACAATCCTTTTCTACTGAATTTGAAAGGTGAGAATCCAAACATTCAACAATCTTCTGAAATGCCACATCTGACAGCAACCACACAGAGAGCATCTCCAATCAGCGATCAACACAAGATAAATCATTGTTTACTTCAACAAATTCAATCACCTTTCAAGAAAGAAGACCAACAGAATTTTCAAACCTTACTACATGTATACTCATACCCTTCTGTCAATATTTTCACGTTCAGGGTCACCTTCAACAACAATTTGTGAATAACAGTGGTACACAACCTAACATTCTGCCAAACGGTTTCCCTAAATTATGCGCCACAGGTAATAATTTAATAGAATAGGCCCAACAATTTCAAATCGCTTTAATGAGAGAAAATGCACTTTTCCTCATATTGAGTCCACCCAAAAAACCATGGTCATTAGAAGTGGATTGTGTCCACCATAAAGCATTCTGTTTATTGCTAAGCTCACTTGAACCACCTATTTACTACATTATACCCAATATTCTACAATATTCGAAATATGGAAAAAAATCTGTAATCTTTTCCATAGCAAAAACAGAAGTACTACCTCTAGAATTTCTAGAGAATTTCACTCTGTCAGATTAAAGCCAGCTATGAGCATGAGTGAACATTTGCTTAAATTAAATGCTATGAGATCTCAATTATTACAAAGGGGAGAAATTATACCTGAAAAGAGTTTTATTAGCATTATTATCAGTTCCCTCGATTCATCCTGGGACAATTTTCTTAATCAGTTAGATAACCCAGAATACAGAAATTTATCTCTTGAAAGTCTATCTGGAATATTAATAGCTAAGGATAATCTCACAAGGGATAGAGCATTAATGCTTAGGGAAAACAGAAATACAAGGAGGGTGGATTTTGATGAGCAAGTAAATGTCCTACAAGGGTGCTATACATGTGGTTCAAAGGATCATTTTAAGAAAGATTGCCCAAGAAATTTTAGAGAAAGACCAATTAATGAATATGTCCGAACACACAATATCAATGCCCATAGAAAGAGATCTAATTCCAGGCAGAGATATTATGACAGGACTCATAGTAATCAAAGAATAAGTATTAACTCAAGGGGCAAAAAATCACCTAGTCCAAGAAGGGGTAGAGTATCCGAAAGAGAAAAAGATAGGAACAATAGTGAATATGTAAACGAATTCAGGGATATTGATCCCATCCTTAACAGGGGTAAGAAAGGAAATTACTGGTTATTAGACTCTGGGGCTACGTCACATACTTCATGTGTCAAAGAATTGTTTACCTCCTTCGCCAAAATGTCATTCAACATTAAAGTGGCCAATCAAAAACTCGTAAAAGTTGATGGGAAGGAAAATGTTCATATTTCAGGTATTGGCAATGTAAGCAATGTTCTTTTCATACCAGAAATACCTTACGATGTTCTTGCTAAGGTAAAGTTGAGTAAAGAAACAAAAATAGAAGTATTATTCAGAGATGGTAATGTATTGTTAACTAACAATGGAAAAGAAGTAGGAATCGTAGTTATATCAGGAGGACTACCTTACTATATACCATCTCATGAATCTATTGAACAGATAAGTGCTAGCTTTAGTAACAAAGATGATGATAGTGATGGTGTAGAGAAAAAAGAAGGGGAAAAGAACATAGATGACGATTGTAATACTGATGACTATGGAAAAGAAGGGGAAGAGAATATAGATGATGATTGTAATACTAATGAATATAATACAGAAGGGGAAAATAGTAACAATGTTAATAACGTTAATATTGAACATATTGTAACTGAACCAATTAATAACAAATGTATTTCTATCGGTAAACCTATGCATGATAATTGCGCTCACCTATTACACCGAAGATTGGGACACATTGGTTTCCCGATTATAAAAAAGATGTTAAACTGTTCTAAAGGTCTTAAAGTAAACAACTGTGATAATTATTTAGAGTGTTCTATTTGTAAAAGCTCAAAATTAAAAAACAGACCCTGACTAAAGAAATCTATAAGGAGCACCACACACATTTTTCAACTGGTGCATATGGATTTAGTTGGCCCATTGAAGCCTTCAATTGGCAACAAACATTTCTTCTTTTCGATTGTTGACGACCATAGTAGATACGGTTTCATGTACACTCTCAAACACAAAAGTGAAACATTTGCAAAATTCAAAGAATTTTATAAGAGAGTCAAAACTCAACATAATATCAAAGTCAAACAGATAATGACAGACCGAGGTTCTGAATTCATGTGCAAAGAATTTAGTAATTGGATTAACAAAAATGGTTTGATACATTACAAAACTTCACTGTTTTCGCCATATCAAAATGGCATAATTGAACACAGAAATGGTGTTTTACAGACTATGGTTAGGTGTGTTTTGGAAGATGCAGGATTAAGTTTTTCATACTGGGGAGAGGCCGTTCTATATTCAAATTATACATTGAATAGATTATGGTCTAGCGTAATTTAAAAAACCCTATATGAAATCATGTATAACTGCCAACCCAAATTATCTCACCTTCATGTCTTTGGGGTAATGGCCAACGTACATATTCCCAAACAATTTAGAAGAAAGGGGGACAAAATTTCAAAAAGGCTAAGATTCATAGGTTATGAGTCCAAAACCAAAGCATATAGATTTATGGACAACAATCATAAAATAATAATTTCAGGATCGGTGAATTTTGATGAAAATGCTAATTGGAACAAAATACATTCAAATGAAATCATATTAGATATAAACACACATATAAAGATAATCAAACACAATCAAAACCTCACATACACATCAACAAATCAATCAAACATAAAGTAGCTATTAAGAATTGGAAAGAAGGCCACCACATCATTAATACACGAGACATTGATGAAGAGAACACCAACGAATCATCTGAAAATACTAATAAAGCAGAAAAAAACATCAGAAGATCACCTAGATCAAACAAAGGGAACACGCCTAAAATCTTAAAGGACTATGTGATGTCCATTAATTGCGATGTCACTACGCCAAAAAACTATGAGGACATTTTGGCTCTTCCCAAGAAGGAACAAATAAAGTGGGAAAATGCTATGCAAAAAGAGATGGATAGTTTAAGGGCACTAAAAGTATATACACCAGCTAGAGTCCCCAAACACACACACACACAAAAAAACAATTGGAACGAGATGGGTATTCAAGATAAAACATTTAGAAGATAACAACAATTTATATAAGGCAAGAATTGTAGCACAAGGATTTTCTCAAAGATTTCCAGATGATTACACAGATACCTATTCTCCTACTGTCAGGCCAGAAAGTGTAAAAACCGCACTAGTCATTGCATCAATTCTAAACGAACATGTGTTTCAATTTGATGTACAGACAGCGTACTTACATGCACAACTAGATAAAGAAATTTATGTCAGAGCACCACCAGGAATTGACCAAGATGAGGGCAAAACATGGTTATTAAACAAAAGTCTCTATGGTCTGCGACAATCGGGTAAGCGTTGGTATGATTGCCTTTCTGAAACACATCAGCTGACAAATGTGTGTTTGTCAGGAGAGATCAGGGTTCCTATGAAAAGGTATTAGTATATGTTGACGATATTTTATACATCGGTAAAAGTAAATCCAAATCTGATCAATTTGCTCAAAAACTCAATGAACATTTTTCACTAAAATCATTGGGAAAGATTGATAAATACCTGGGAGTTCAAATTACCAAAACTGAGAATGGTTTCATACTATCACAAAAAGAAAAATTTTTAGAATTGTTATTAAAATGCAACATGACCAATGCTAAACCATCTGATACGCCTATGCAGGCTGATTTTATAAGAAATATGTATAATGATGATGAAACTTTTAATGAAAATACACTATATCGATCAACAATCGGTTCATTGCTCTATATAGCTAATTGGACCAGACCCGATATATCTCTCCCTGTCAATTTACTATCTAGACATGTAAATAACCCGAAGATATATCACTGGAAAGCTGTTAAAAGATTGCTAAAGTATCTGAAACATACAATGAACGCCACATTAACACTCACTCCAAACATATCCAAGTCACCAATACTCTCATGTTATGCAGATGCTTACTGGCTAGTGACATTAAAACAAGAAAAAGCACCTCAGGTTATGTCATGTATTTAAATGAAAGCTCAATACATTGGTACACGGGTAAACAAAAGCTTGTATCAACCTCAACTACAGAGGCAGAGTTCGTATGTTTGTCAAAAGCGGCAAACAATTTAATATGATGATGATTTAATGATAGACATTTGGAAAGAGCCTGCATATCCAATAATCATACAGGAAAACAACAACGCCGCCATTGACATATCTAAAGCTGACGCAATTGGTCAAAGATCCAGACATATAGACATTAAATATAAACATGTGAGACAGTTATCAGAAATGGGATTTATAAAGGCGGTATATTGTAAAACAAAAGAACAAAAGAACAAACCGCAGATATATTAACTAAACCACTCCCATCAAATCAGCATATTTATTTAACAAATAGACTATGTGTAAATATATAAATGGTATATTATAATTACAGTACTTGTAATTATTTCGATTAAACCAATCTGGTATTAGAAGGGGTATTGTTGAGATGAAATACCAGTGTTTTAATCTGGTATAAACATCATCAATATAACATGTTCTATTTAAACTAGATGTCCCATAATGCAATGTTCCACTCCCCCCTCCCACCTGATATAAAAGGTACTCACCTTCTCTTTTCCCTCACTCTCGTCTGTGTTTCAGTGATGTAATGTACTGAGATAGAATATTTAAGGATTGACTTATTAGTTTAGTTATAAAATAAAACATATATACTGATTCTAATCATATGGAGTTGTTTGGCTTGATCATTTTTAATATAACAAGCTCCTTATCCTCTTATTTTAGTTACCTTTGTAAGGCCAAGGTGGGCGGCGAGTGGGTGGACCTCTGGGGCAAGGACGGAGCCGGAAAACAGAGGTGCATTCCCTGACCTGGCTGTGGCAGGCGGCGGCTCTGGGGCCTTGGAGAATGGCGCATCCCTGGGACCCCAGCCCCCAACCCAAGGCAAAGGGTGAGCGGGCGGCATGCATTGCTTACCTTTGGTGACTTGAGCGGGCATCGGCGAGGCGACTGGTGAGGCAATTAGCTGGGCTGTGAGGTGAAGGCAACATATATAGGGCGGGGTGGGCAGGGTGAGCAGCCGGAAGGGGCGAGCGGCAAGTGGCAACTGGGAGGGCGTGGGCTGGGCCAGCCAGAGGTGGTATTTACCAGTTCGGCAAGCCAGCTAAAATTTCCGCTACAGGTTCACCCGAACCTGTATTCGAACCGGTCGAATACCACCTCTGCATTGCACACATAATCACTCACTACATTAAATAAGCACACAAAATGTCCAGAGGCACAATGTAGATCTACAACAACCAATTCTTTCAAACTTTTTTTAATGCTCATTAGGAAAGGCATTTATTCACACACACTAAGGTATGGAGTACCTCAATCTGGAAGGAGTATTTGTGAATTGAACAATCAGCAAACAAGTTGAATTCTATAGCTTTGCGCATGTGCAGAGGGTGCAAGTGTGCACATAATGCACATGCGCACTGAGCACACACTTCCAAACTGGTAGGGAAGGTAAGTAGATTTCACCCTTGTATGTGAGACACATAACATGAACCATCTCCTATTTCATTCCTACTACACATTTCTATAGCCCTCTATTGATTGTATTTTTACACTATCTATCTCACTTAAGTGATATTGGGCAGTTTGCAATAAAAACATACCGTAGTATAAAAAACATAAATAAAAACAGAGTTAAAGCAATCATATATAAGAACAAAGTTAAAGTTCTCCAACAATTTTTTTAACAACAATAATTGGGGAGCTTCTACAAGTAAGAAAGCTCCTTGGTACATACATTACATTTGTGCTCACAAAAAGAACACTACAAGTGAGTAGGAAGTATTAGGAAGCTAATACTTTACCCATCACACACTGCAAATAAGTGGGGAGGTACAAAAATCATTGAACATGATTGCCTAAAAAGTAAATTGTTGCCATTAAGCAAAGGTTTGTGCATTCTCTTATACAGCCACTTGGTTTGAATATAGCTGGAAGTGCGTCTGGATACAACTATGCAGAATTAAACTGTGGAATTGGGATCGTAGAAACACCCAGGAGCATAGAAGAGTTCAGAGGCAGATGCATAAATAAATGTCTTAAATGTATTTATTCATATGATAAATCATATTAACTATGTACAACAGAGATCAAGTCTCATGAGGAACAAACACAAGAAGTGTGTGTGTGTGTGTGTGTGTGTGTGTGTGTGTGTGTGTGTGAGAGAGAGAGAGAGAGAGAGAGAGAGAGAGAGAGAGAGAGCGAGATGGAAAAGGTTGAAGGGGGGTTTATACTCAGGATAAGCCCCTCCTTTCCACATAGGGGTGGAGACACTCTCTGCCTCCACTGGTGTCTATATGACACATGTGCCAATGGCTTGCAAATACTTGACAGTTCCCCTCCTTGCGAACCAATGGCATGCAAACACACTAATGCAATGCACAACAGATTTTATCCTGTGAGACATAACTTTCTTTGTGCCTATCCAGGTTTTGTGAAAATGTTTGATGTTTGGTCTGACAGTTTGTTAAAGAAATAAACCCCATCTCTACTAGTTGTCTAACATTTTGATAACGGATATCAATATGTCTGGACCTTTTCCCCACCGCATAGGCTTTGGCAATGCCTATGGCCCCGGTGTTGTCTTCTATAATTTGGTTGGGCAAAATTGGTGGTGTCCAGATGCTAGAGATTAAGGCATCAACCATATCAGATCGTTCCCTGCCTCTGATAGGCATGCAAATTCGGCCTCAGCGGTGGAGCACAAAACAAATTTCTGTTGCCCCACATGCCAATGAATGGGTGAACCTTTTTTGTAGGGTCCTGGCAAATATATTACATCCCCCCTTGTCAGGCCCTATATATAAAAGGTCATCGACATACACTAGGACTTTCTCCAGCCCCCCTTTGGTATCCCTTGTGAAGGTACATTTATCAGCTGGAGATGGATGGAAACCCAGTGATTTGAGTGTTGTAGTCAGGCATTTGTACCACATTCTGCCTGATTGTTTGAGGCCATACAAACTTTTCTTCAGAAGCCAGGTGTGGCCTTCCTGCTGCTGGAATCCGGGGGCACCTCTGACGTAAATTTTTTGTTTTAGATGTGCATGTAAATAAGCAGTTTGCACGTCGAATTGAAAAATGTGTTCCCCATGTGCTGCTGCGGTGACCAAAGCAGCCCTCACACTTTCTGCTCTCACGGTGGGGGAGTAGGTTTCATCAAAGTCCTGTAAGTAGCACTGTGCGTAGCCTTGTGCTACTAGCCAGGCCTTATAAAGGAGTTTGTTGTTGGTCATTGGCTTGACTTTGTAGACCCAACGGGTGCCAATTGCCTTCCTCTGTTTGGGGACTTCCACAGGGATGAAGACTTTCAATTTTTTGAGACTGTCCATTTCTTGCTCCATTGCCACCCTCCACCTGCTGTTCTTCCTTGGGAAGCTGGAGGACATCTGTGTATGTTTTAAGGGCCATGGTAACGCTGTTGACCGAGGCCATACAGCCAATGTCCAACCTTTTGGGTGGCACCCCTTTATTGGAGAATTTTGACCGTCTGGGGAATTGCCACTCACCATCATCACTGTCATCCGGAGCATTGGTGTCAGAATTGGAGCTGCCGGATACATCTTCCCAATCGAAATGACGCAGGCCTCTGTCCCAGGTGCTGCGAAGATTTGGACGTTTTGGTGAGGCGGGAGGTGTGAAGTCACCCAGAGATTGCTTCTCCAAATCGTCAGAGTCAGATAGGGATTCATCACCATCGTCTCTTCGCTGGTCTGTAGTTTGGAGTATGTTGGTTCATCCTCTATAGGTGGTGCTGATAGTTCAGTGTCATTTCTAATAGGGGAATAACCGGGTTCATTGGAATGAATTCTTGACCAATTTGACCCCTCCTCAAAGGAAGCTGATCTTGAGACAATGACAAGGTTATTTTTGTCTACAAATCTAGAGGCCTTTCTGCCAGTTGCATAACCTATAAATCTGAGCCTCCTCGATGCCTTGCCCCCCTTTCTTCTGAGATGCTTGGGAATATGGACCCAGGCATAGGAACCAAAAATTCTCAGGTGTGAGAGGCTAGGTTTCCTTCCATGGACCAGGAAGTATGGGGTTTGGTTAATGGCACTACTCCATGTCCTGTTGACTAGATAATTAGCCATTTTGACCGCTTCTGCCCAAAAACCTTGGCTCATGTCAGCATCTGCAAGTAAGCAGTTCATGACATTCTGCAGCACGCCATTTCTCCTTTCTACAATGCCATTCTCCGAAGGTGTTTGAGGTGATGATTTAAAATGGAGGATACCTCTCTCCTTCATCCACTTTGCAAAAGTCCTGGAGGAAAACTCAGTTCCCCTATTGCTCTGCACCTGAGTGATGCACACCTTGTGTTGTGTTTGGATCTGGTTGTAAAGATATTTGAAGTTGGTAAAGACTTCAGTTTTGTCCTTTAAAATAAATACATGGCCATAACAAGAGTAATCATCGACTACTGTTAAAAAATAACGCCCCTTGCCAATGGAGGGTCTAAAACAGCGGTTCTCAACCTGGGGGTCGCGACCCCTTTGGGGGTCGAACGGCCATTTCACAGGGGTCGCCAAAGCCCTCTCTCGCCCCCCCACGCCTTCACTCACCCTCACTCTCTGCTCTGTTGGATCGCCAGCCATTCGCTTACCCCGCCCACTCCCAATCTATTGCTGCCTCCTGAGTCCCAGCTGATGGCTAGAGGAAAAAAAACTGTTTAAATTCTTGCCGCGGGGCTTTGTTAAATTGCTGGCTTGCCCCACCCCTCCGCACCACTATTTATTGCCAATAAATAGTGGTGGGCGAGGGGCGGGCGAGCCAGCAATTTAACAAATGGTTCGGTGTTTTTTTGTAATTTTATTGGCCCGCGGAGCTTCAGCGTAGGCTAATTACCCCTTGATTAGATCGGCTCCCAACTCGCAGCTGATTTGCTCTCAGCTGTTTTGCTCAGGGCTCTGCAGCTTGCTAAATTGCTGCAGCAGATTTTTTTTCCTCCTTGTGCAAACCAAGCTCAAAACGAAACTGAAAGTAAAACAGACTGTTGGCTTTGCTGTTTGCTGCAACATTGGAAAATCAGGCAGCAGATTTCTTTTTCCTCACCATAAAAGGTAGGTGCAAACAATGGGAAATTTAGGGCAAAAGAGGAGTTCAAGATTTTAAAACACAAAAGAAAAAAAGCTCTATTTAACTAAAGAATTGTAATAATTGAGATACTATTAATTGTATATTGTGTTGAAAGCAGAAATTGTTAAGTTGTGGTTTGGAGGAATATATGGGGGAAATTATTTGGTTTATTATTATTGGTAAATATAATTAATTGATTTGTAAGAAATTGGATTGCATGGAAATAATTGGAATATTCATGTTCATATTGATTAATATACAAAAAAGGTAGTTATATAACTAATTGATTTATATTAAAATGTTGAATTTATATTAAACAACTATAATATTACATAATTAACCAATGTGAGGATGGATATAAAAATAGATGACAATGGGAAGGGGTATAATATAGAATAAAAGGGAAAAATTGAATTTGATTAAGATTAGAGATGAGAATGAAGGATAATATTGGTTTTTTACAAAAATAGATGAGGAATAAATATGGCAAAAAGGAAATATAGAAATTGTAAATTTAATTGAAATGACTAAACACTGTTTAAATACTCGGCCAAATACTCTGTTCAAAGAAAATACATTGTATGTTTGTATGTGTGTTTCTAATTATTGTTATTTATTCATATTTTTTTCTTTTTTTATTCTTTAAAGTTTAACAATTCATTCTTTATCTTAATATCTTTATATTTGTTTGGGGTTGGCTTTCTTCCCTTTCATCTTTTTTATTGTACAGCAATCTTTCTCCTCAAACCTACCACCTCTCTCTTTTCTTTCCTTCTTACTTTCTCTTCCTCCCCCTCTTCTTCTCCTCCCTACTTCCTCTTCCTTTCTCCTTCTCCTCCTCTCTTCCTCCCTCTCTTACCCTCACTCCTACTCTAATTTCCCTTCCCTTCCTTCATCCCTCTCTATTGCTGTATCCTTTTATGCATATGGACTACTCAGAGGGCTGAAAAAGTTATTTTTGACTGGTCCTCGCACTTTTGACCAATCCTCGAACTTACGACTGTCCTCACATTTTACGTTTTTGCCCTACCTTGTCACCATGGTGAAGAGAAGCAGTTGTGAAATGAGTGACACGGTTGTTAAGAATACTACAATGGGCATAAATGATGACCAGTCATAAGTGCGAAGACCGGTCAAAAGTGCGAGGACCTGTCAGAAATCTCTTTTTTCAGCCCTCTGGGTAGTCCTTTTGTGCACATGGACTACTCAGAGGGCTGAAAAAGTTATTTTTGACTGGTCCTCGCACTTTTGACCAGATCTCGAATTTACGACTATCCTCACATTTTACGTTTTTTGCCCTATCTTATCACCATGGTGAAAAGAAGCAGTTGTGAAATGAGTGACATGGTTGTTAAGAATGCTGCACGGGCATAAATGTGAGGATGGTCATAAGTGTGAGGACCAGTCAAAAGTGTGAGGACCTGTCAGAAATGACTTTTTTCAGCCCTCTGAGTAGTCCCTATACACATAGCCATGGCCACCCGGTCACATGACCAGCTAGCCACGCCCACCTAGTCACATGACCTCCAAGCCACGCCCACAAAATAAGCCATGCCCACAGAACCGGTAGTAAAAAAATTTAGAACCCACCCCTGGTTGGGGGTCACCACAACATAAGGAACTGTATTAAAGGGTCGCGGCATTAGAAGGTTGAGAACCACTGGTCTAAAAGGACCAACCAAATCCATGTGTAGCAGCTGATAAGGGTACTTTGCACGTCGGGAAGAAACCTTAGGTAAAGCAGCAGTTTTTGATTTGGCTGCCTTACAGATGGCACATTCCAAATAGGTATTACAATTCTTTATCTTAAGCCCATAGGAAAAATCTTGCATTTTCCTAATAACCGGGAAGCTGGCATGGCCTAGCCTGCGGTGTAAAATATGTGCACAATCCAAATGTAAAGGTTTACCCATGCACACTTTGTCAACCTTATGTATCTTATCATTACCAGTCTGTGCAGTAATGACAGTAGGCACAGGATTAATGGTCACCTTAGACTTCCTCAGGGTTGGCGGAGGAGTTGTGATGTTAATGGGCTCAGCCTTAATGGCTTTGGATGTCCTAGGAGCCGGTTTAGGAGCTTCATTGGTATTAGGGCCAGCATCCTTGAGTTTGGACAACCTGGGGGCTAGCACAGGAGCTTTCTGCTCTATCTGGGTGCTAGCCCCCTGTGCCCTCTTATTAGGTGTCTTGTGCCTTTTGACCTTTGCTTTCGGGGAAGAATAAGGCAAATTGTTGATTTTTACAATATCGCCAACAACATCCCCACTTTCGAAAATATAACCTCCACCCTTCTCAAATACCAGTTTTACATTTTTATCCTCAGTCAATTTTAAAATACTTAAAAGGTTGTTCTTGATTGAGGGAACATACAGTGCCCCAGTAACATCATCTATACCAGGCACATTGATCACGCCTTCCCCAGTTACCTCTGCCTTGTCCCCAGTGGCAACTTTTACTGAGGACTTGAGTGGGTGTAAAATCTTAAATTGTTGCTTCTTGTTAGCTATATGTGTTGATGCACCTGAATCAAGAAGCCACAGCCCCTCAGCATCCTGTACCTGGGAGGTGGGATTGTCACCTGTGACACTACAGAATTGGTATCCTTTATGACCACCTCCCCCTCTTCCACGGCCTCTTTTATTTTTATTATGCTTAGGTCCAGCTGTGTTGGCCCTAGAGCAAGGGCACTCCCTTTTAAAGTAACCTTGCATGCCACAGTCAAAGCAGGTGGGAAGGGTATTAATCCTTTCACTTGTGTCCTGGCGTCTCCTCTGAGGCCTAGGCCTGTGATATGCCTCCTTCATTTCTTGTTGTTCCTCATCTCTGCGCCTTAAATCTTCCTCAATAAAGCGACCAGAAAAGTATTCTATATTTCTTTGTTCCCTAGAAACCCCTTCTAGAGAAATAATGAAGGGACTCCAGGATTTGTCTAGGGAGTTTAACATTACACTAATTAAAGTGAATTCAGGAACAGGCTCCCCCCTCTGTATAAGCTCATGCCTCATGGCTTTAAGCGTTGCCAAATGTTCCCCCATCTTGACACCAGGTTTGAGTTTATAATTGTGAAAAATTCTTAACAATCTGCTGATTGCAGCCATATTGTCACTATGGAACAAATTATATAGGGTAGTCCAAATTTTCTGAGCTGTGAGACCGTCTGAAAGACTGGCATAAAGAACTGTGTCTATAGAATTTAACAGAGTTGTGTAAGCTCTTTTATGCAGGAACTCGATTTCAGGGCTCCAAGGTAAAGGAGGTGGTCTTTTGATCATGTCCAGGGTATTTTCTCTTAAGAGAATTATCTGAATCTCTTTACACCATTTTTTTAAAATTCTGACCACTTAAATGTAATTTTTCAAAATTATTTGGCAAAGTTACAAAACTATTACCATTAAACTGCATGGGGAGTTGTTCAAAGGGCTGAAAAGAATGTTGTGAATGGCATTGGGATCCCTAAGCCTGGGATTGATTGCTTAGGTCTGGCTCCTTCTTGTAGTCTTTCTGTAGTTTGAAGCAACTGGGCACATGCAGGAAATGGAGCATGCTCCAAAGCCTTTTCTTGTTGGAGCTCTGATCTTCCTCTCTGGGTTCTGAAGTCAGGCCTGGCTGAAGGCTCAGCATAGGCCCGAAAATCAGTTGTGTGGCAGGGAAACCTTGGAGGAGCTGGAAGAAGGCCTGGACATCTTTCAGGAGACTGGAGGCACATCAGATGAGGTGGATCTGGGACCTCGGGGTGGCTGGTAGGAGGTTGCTCCCTAATTTCCAGGGCGGTGATCAGGGTCTCTATGGCTTCTTTGATGCTTGCCGTGGTAGGCGCGGCCTGGCAAGGGGCTTGTAGGTTCGGAATGGTTCTCTTGGCCGCTGGAGTGCTGAACTGACTGGCTGGCGTTGTAGGCTTGGACCGTGGAGCTGGGGTAGGCCTGGCTCGTGGTTCTGGCAAAGTGCCCGGGGAACTGCCATCTTGGGGGAAGTTGGCTCCAGAAGGGAGCTGGCGGCCATTTTGTTTGGCGGGAAACTGTGTGAGGGGAGAGTCTCTCTGGCGGCAGGCGCCATCTTGGAGAGATCAGGCAGGGGAGTCCTTACCGGGATGGCAGGCATCTCTGGTGCTGCCTTCTCAGGCCTCTTTCTGGCTGCTGCCCTTGTCTTCAGGAGGGAGGCGAGCGCTGCTCGACACTCCTCTTCTGACATCTCAGCCACTTGCCTGTCCAGACTTTCATCTTGTCCTTCTGCCCCCTCGTCGTCAGTGCTGAAGAAGCCGTCTCCAGCATCGCTTGGCTCAGCCCCTGGGATCTCTTGCTGCATCTGGGTGGCCTCTGGCAGCCAGGTTGTAGCTGGATGGAAACCCCCTTCGATGTTTTCCATCGGCGATTCAGATTGGGGCTGATGTGAAGTTCTCCTCCGTTGAAGGCCTCTGGTCACAACAGGAGAGCTTCTCTCACAGGTTATTTTGGAGGGCATCTTGCCTTTTCAACAGCTCCTGGAGTGGAGTTCTGCTACCATTCTGTGGAATTGGGATCGTAGAAACACCCAGGAGCATAGAAGAGTTCAGAGGCAGATGCATAAATAAATGTCTTAAACATATTTATTCATATGATAAATCATATTAACAATGTACAACAGAGATCAAGTCTCATGAGGAACAAGCACAAGAAGTGTGTGTGTGTGTGTGTGTGTGTGTGTGTGTGTGTGTGTGAGAGAGAGAGAGAGAGAGAGAGAGAGAGAGAGAGAGAGAGAGAGAGAGAGAGAGAGAGAGAGAGAGAGAGAGAGGTAGAAAAGGTTGGAGGGGGTTTTATACTCAGGGTAAGCCCCTCCTTTCCACATAGGGGTGGAGACACTCTCTGCCTCCACTGGTGTCTATATGACACATGTGCCAATGGCTTGCAAATACTTGACATAAACAACTCAGAAACTACTTAAATTATCCCTTGAAAAGGACAATAGAATATACCACTAGTATGAGGACCTCCTGACTTTGCAAATGCCCAATCCTGAAGTTCTAATGTCGCTTCAAAATGAGATGGGCGGCAAATAAGTTTAATAAATAAATAATAAATAAATAATAATATAAAACAAAATCACCTATCAAAGACTAACTAAAGCACTGAAAACAAGGAGATAACCCCACTGGGATTGGCCACTACCATTCATGCTGGCAAAGGAGGCATGTTGCGGGTCCTATCAACCCGATTATTCCAGCTGACAGAGTCCAGGAGAAGGGCCTTCTCTGCTGTTGGTCCTGCTCTCTGTAACATCTTGCCCCCTGATATGAGGTTGGCTCCAACCCTCTTATCTTTTCATAAGGGCCTAAAGACGTGGTTTTGCCAGTCGGCTTGGGGCCCCAGTGAGAGAACAGCACAATAGAGGTGGTTGATTGATCCCACTTCACACACACACACACACACACACAGACACACACACACACTGTGCCCCAGCCCTCCCCATGTCTTTGATTTTAATTTTGTATGTTTTAGCTTAGATGTAACTGTAAGCTGCCCAGGGTTACCTTAAGAATTACTGTAAGATGGATGTCCAATAAATGTTACAAATAAATAAATAAATACAATTAACCCACTTTAAACCTACTGCCTATCTTTTGTTAGGGTTAGAAGCATAAGAAATCAACTTTCTTCAGAGACCATCAACATCAGTATTATTTCTGATTCCCAGATCCAAATCTAAAACTGTCCTGGCCTGCAATAACAATTAAATAGGATATCCCTTGTCTGCAAAGCTGCTTCTTTTTTTCCCACTTGAATCCGAAGCCACCAATTCATCTCCTGTATGATGATGAGCTTTCCAGCTGGGTTTCCCTAGTGAATCATCACTTCTCCTCTACTTTCCAGGCAGAACAGCAAAGACAGATTGGTAATAAATCTCTCTCTTTTTTCTTCACTTTTCCTTTTCTCTATTACCCTTCTAACCCTTTCTCTCAGAAGGCCATTGCCTTAACTACTACAATTATTTTTTTAATATGTTTATCTCATTAAGTAAATTGTATATGTTAGGTCATAACATATACTGTATTGTAAAATACAATAACACTAAAATAGTAGGTTTATAAAATAAAGTAATAAATCTTGTAGATAATAGATATAATTTCATCTTTGTTTTCTTCTTGAGTTCTTTCAGTTCTTTCTGTTACCTAGCCCAAGCAGTCAAAATATTACAACAATTGCATCTTGGCTGATGAGCACTTCTAGTTGCTGTAAAATATGCCCAATTTATGATGCAGCAAGGGACTTGGGAGGGGGGCAGTAGAGATGGGCTGTCTGCTAAACTGAAACAAGGTTATGGCATGCACTTGAAAGAAAACTGGGATGCCTGTAATTGTGGAGTCTGACTGGCAAGAACAAAGAATGTTTATTCACAGAGAATATGTATATGTAACACTTGTATCAATTCTAGTTGTTTTTTTCTATTCTAGGACTGATAACAGTAACAAAGAGTTAGACATCTTGCATACCTCAGCTAGAAGTTAGAGATATCAGATATGGATGGCCTGGAGCAAATAGAATGTGTATTAGATAACTCCTGGAACATTCATTATCCAAGGCTTAGGAATAGGGATGGCTAGAGACCAATAGGACAATTATTAGGTCATTACTAAAATGTTTATTAGATTATTTGTTTTATATACCTTATAAACGTGCCTTATCCCACGTTCCACATTCTGCTTTCTTAATTCTATTGTTCAAGGTTCCTTGGCATTTTCTAGCCAGGACCCCTTTTCTCAGAGTGCTTCAATAAAAGCAAACAAAACTTGCATCTAGTGTTGGTTTTCTTCATTGGCTTTGGCACCAGGCTCAGACCTCAGGTTAACGTTTTGTGAAAATAAAACATAGAACTGATGCCTGTAACTCAAGTTGAAGAGAATTAAGAATCTAAAACTATATGTATGAAAATATGTTTCAGATATCTGAGGAGCTTTTATGGCTTCTGATGAGATTCATGATGGACTAGACTCCCTGAAGGCAATGCAACAGAGATCAGTGGCCAAATGGTAAATTCTGGCCAGAGAAAATTCTCAGAAAAAAAGAACGATAGTGAGATCATCCCCTCTGCACTCCTTATAAGTAAAGTGCAGGTTACAAGATTTTTACTGTGATTTGTGAGTTGAGAGGCAAGGAATCAAGGGATTTCAACTAAGCTCATCACTGTAAGGCAGCCTATTTAGACACAAAGTGAGTTCAAGCCTGATCCTTAAATACTTTTGGATGTAATTAATTTATAACTAAAGAGTGATCTTCTGAGTGCCATGATAAGAGACTTCCAATTAGTGTATCAATATTATTTCTTGATTAAAAAATAAAAAGGGGGTTCCAAACAATTAAAAACTTTTGGCAAAGGCATAGGTATAAGAAAGTTTAAAATGGATATTTTAAACTATTTGATACCATCGACCATGGTATCATGCTGCGCCGGTTGGAAGAGCTGGGGATGGGGGGCACTGTATTACGGTGGTTCTCCTCTTTTCTCTCGGACCTGTCGCAGTTCGTGTTGGCAGGGGGGCAGAGGTCGACCTTGAGGTGCCTCATATGTGGGGTGCCTCAGGGGTCGGTTCTCTCGCCCCTTCTGTTCAACTTTTATGTGAAGCCGCTGGGTGAGATCATCCGTGGCTTCGGGATGAAGTACCACCAGTACGCTGACGACACCCAGCTGTACATCTCCACCCCGGGCCACCCCAATGATGCCCTTGAAGTGATGTCCCGGTGCCTGGAGGCCGTGCGGATCTGGATGGGGAGGAACAGGCTCAGGCTCAACCCATCCAAGACTGAGTGGCTGTGGTTCCTGGCATCCCGATAGAGTCAGTTGACCCCATCACTGACTATTGGAGGTGAGTCGTTGGCCCCCACGGAGATGGCTCGCAACTTGGGCATCCTCCTGGATATACAGCTGTCCTTGGAGGAACATCTGACGGCTGTGGCCAGGGGGACTTTTTATCAGGTTCGCCTGATCCGCCAGTTGCGGCCCTTCCTAGATCATGATTCCTTGTGCACAGTCACTCATACCCTCATCACCTCTCGCCTGGACTACAGCAATGCTCTCTACATAAGACTCCCCTTGAAGAGCACCCAGAGATTTCAGCTGGTCCAGAATGCGGTCGCGTGGGTAGTGACGGGAGCTGCATGGCGCTCCCACATAACACCTCTCCTGCGTGAGCTGCACTGGCTCCCAGTGGTCTTCCGGGTGCACTTCAAGGTGTTGGTTATCACCTTTAAAGCGCTCCATGGCATAGGACCTGAATACCTTCGAGACCGTCTGCTGCCACCACCGACCTCCCACCGACCGGTGCGCTCCCACAGAGAGGGCCTCCTCAGTGTGCCATAGGCCAAGCAATGTAGACTGGTGGCCCCCAGGGGAAGGCCTTCTCTGTGGAGGCACCTGCTCTCTGGAATCAACTGCCCCCAGAGATACGAAGAATTCAAGACCTCGGTGCCTTCTGCCGTGCCCTGAAGACCTTCCTTTTTCAGCAAGCCGGGCTGGCTTAATGCTTTTTAAATGTTTTTAATATGTTTTGTTACTGCTTTTTAACTTTGGGGCCAAATTTATATATATCTTTTAAAATTGTTTTTAATGTTTGTATCTATGTTTTTTATTTTGGCTGTACACTGCCCTGAGTCCTTCGGGAGAAGAGCACTCTATAAATTTGAAAATAAATAAATAAATAAATATACATTTTGAAATATTATTTTTGGTGAAAGTGCTTTTGAACAAATTGAATTAATATAGACAAAGAAAACAGATCTCAGTGGGAATATTTTTTGGATTAATAAAGCGTACAGAAAATTGGTGAACATTATAAAAGAAAAGCTTGTTTACAATTACATTTCCAGGATACTTCTGAAGTCTTGCTTTGTGCAGCTGATATGGAAAAATGACAAATTAATCCACCCAGAGTTCTGAACAACAATTTGAAGCAGTTACTTCATTGCACATAATGGAAAATAGACAAACCAGCTCATAAAATATGCTGATCTCTGGACCTTACCCTGTAACAGTTTACAGATGTCTAAATTCATTTGCTTTCCTTGCATCAATACCCTAATAATGCAAGGCATCAAGGCAGTCAGTTCTTCTGGACAATAACTCCTAATCATGTTCAGATAATCTTGCCAACAAAGACCAAAATCAACATCCCAAAGGGAAATAACTACTACTGTCTTCTGGAGCAAGCACAAAACCAATACATCTTGCTTGTCCTCAGAGTGAAACACTGCATGAAGTGGCTATGGCAGCTGCTTGACCACACAATCCCTCAATTTGATGAGTAGGTTCAGTGAAGGGTGAACTGCTGCATCAGAAACAGATGAAAGACAGGAATTAGAGGCCATTTTGCTGCTTCAGGGAATCCTTTTGGGCTATCTTTGGAAAGGAAGGGATGTCCTCAATGATGGTATATGGTAGTTACTGTGTGTGGAAAATACAGTCCCTAACCATAAGTTTCAGCAGCCCTAGCTGTATGGCCAGGAGAAAGTTAAAATTACCAGGTGTAGTTCTTCAGTATTTTGGAAAATCACATGTTCATTCTTCTATAGCTACCTATTGTATTGCATATTTATAGTCAGTGGAAGGACACAAAAATATCCCTAAAATATGCTTGATGTTGGCAATAAGTGAGCATATAATACATAAGACCAGAATTCAAAGTCATTGACTACTTTTACATTCAAGATTTTCCATTCCTTATTACCTTTCCCTCTCTTCTCTGTCCAACAGACTGTCCAAAAGTTTCTTTCCTCCAGCCTATCATATGAGAGCCTGAAACCATCAAGCAAATGTGACTCAGTTCCTCCTATGATCATAACACTTCATATTAGTTAATGTGATACAGGGTGTGACCAAGCTACCTTCCTGATGAGGGGAACTCAATTCATAGCTTAGTGCTCCATTAGATGTGTTGCTTTTATTCTTTCTTTTTGTTTTAAACAGCAAAAAAGGGGACAATTCATTTCCCCAGGTGATACCTGATGGAAAAGATTCAGTTCATCTCTCCGCACACATACAGGTAGTCGTCAACTTACAATTGTTTGTTTACTGATCATTCGAATTTACAAAAAAATTGAAATTGCACTGAAAAAATTGACTTATGACCATTTTTTGCACATGACTATTGCAGCATCCCCATTATTTAATTTAATTTAATTTAATTTAATTTCGAATTTATATACCGCCCTTCTCCCTGAGGACTCAGGGCGGTGTACAGCCAAGATAAAAAACATAGAATACAAATATTAAAACATTTAAAAATATATATAAAATTTGGCCCAAAAAATTAAAATCGCAGACTAATTAAAAGGATTTAAAAATTTTAAAAATTTCTTCTTAAGCCAACCCGGCTTGCTGAAAAAGATAGGTTTTCAGGGAACGACGGAAGGCATTGAGGTCCTGGATTCTTCTTATCTCCGTGGGCAACTGATTCCAGAGGGTGGGAGCCCCCACAGAGAAAGCCCTCCCCCTGGGGGCCACCAGCCTACATTGTTTGGCTGATGGCACCCTGAGGAGGCCCTCTCTGTGGGAGCGCACGGGTCGATGGGAGGTCATCGGTAGCAGCAGGCGGTCTCGGAGATAGCTAGGCCCTATGCCATGGAGCGCTTTAAAGGTGATAATCAACACCTTGAAGCGCACCCGGAAGACCACCGGGAGCCAGTGCAGCTCGCGCAGGAGTGGTGTTACATGGGAGCGCCATGTTGCTCCCATCACTACCCGCGCTGCTGCATTCTGGACCAGCTGGAGCCTCCGGGTGCTCTTCAAGGGGAGCCCCATGTAGAGAGCGTTACAGTAGTCAAGGCGAGAGGTGACGAGGGCGTGAGTGACTGTGCACAGGGAATCCCGATCAAGAAAGGGCCGCAACTGGCGAATCAGGCGAACCTGATAAAAGGTCCCCCTGGTAACAGCCGTCAGATGTTCCTCCAAAGACAGCTGCCTATCCAGGAGGACTCCCAGATTGCGAGCCCTTTCAGTGGGGGCCAAAGACTCGCCCCCAATAGTCAGTGATGGAGTCAACTGACTATATCGGGATGCCGGGAGCCACAGCCACTCAGTCTTGGAAGGGTTGAGCCTGAGCCTGTTCCTCCCCATCCAGATCCGCACAGCCTCCAGGCACTGGGACATCACTTCAAGGGCATCGTTGGGGTGGCCTGGGGTGGAGATGTACAGCTGGGTGTCATCAGCGTACTGGTGGTATCTCACCCCAAAGCCACGGATGATCTCGCCCAGTGGCTTCACATAAATGTTGAACAGAAGGGGCGAGAGGACCGATCCCTGCGGCACTCCACAAATGAGAGGCCTCGAGGTCGACCTCTGCCCCCCTGCCAACACAAACTGCGACCGGTCGGAGAGAAAGGAGGAGAACCACCGTAACACGGTGCCTCCCACCCCCAACTCTTCCAGCCGGTGCAGCATGATACCATGGTCGATGGTATCAAAAGCCGCTGAGAGATCTAATAGGACCAGAACAGAGGAATAACCCCTGTCCCGAGCCCTCCAGAGATCATCGACCAACGCGACCAATGCCGTTTCCGTGCTGTGCCCAGACCTGAAACCTGACTGGAACGGATCCAGATAGGATGTTTCCTCCAGGAATTGTGGAAACTGTTGCGCGACCACACTCTCAACAACCTTCGCAATGAAGCGAAGGTTGGAGACAGGACGATAGTTAGCCAATATTGCTGGATCCAGGGACGGCTTCTTGAGGAGAGGCCTCACCACCGCCTCTTTCAGGGCAGCGGGGAAGTGACCCTCACTCAAGGAAGCATTAATAACGCCCTGGAGCCAGCCTCGTGTAACCTCCCGGGAAGCCAGTACCAACCAGGAGGGACACGGGTCCAGTAAACATGTGGCCGCACTAAGTCTCCCCAAAATCCTGTCCACATCATCGGGAGTCACAGCATCAAACTCCTCCCAGATAACATTCTCAAGACTGTTCCTCGTCACCCTGCCCTGATCTACCCAGTCAGAGTCCAAATCCCCCCGGATCTGAGCGATTTTGTCATACAGGTATTGTCCGAAATCCTCCGCCCTGCCTTCTAAGGGATCCTCCCGCACTCCCAGATGGAGCAGGGCGCGGGTCACCCTAAACAGGGCGGCCGGACGATTC